>NC_137518.1:18140000-18162500 GCF_041902795.1 Electrophorus electricus | reverse complement strand
GGGGGGGGGGCATCCTCCTCTGGGTGACAGCGGACACTACAGTAGCAACAATATAGACAATAAGGAGCAGAATACGTAGTGAGAGAGAAAGAAATATAAAAAAGAAATAAGCAATCAGTATCTAGTCTGGTCTCCACGGTGTGCGCATGTCCAAGACCCATCCCACATGAGAACGTTCATCAAGGGCAGCGGAGAGCCGTTGGCTGGGTGGAGGTGTGGTGGGCTACAGGAGGGACATCAGGGGGAGGTGGGAGGAGCCATGGCAGCTGAGACGGGTTGAGGCTCAGTAACATCATGACATCAGGGGGAGGTGGGAGGAGCCATGGCAGCTGAGACGGGTTGAGGCTCAGTAACATCATGACATCAGGGGGTGGTGGGAGGAGCCATGGCAGCTGAGACGGGTTGAGGCTCAGTAACATCATGACATCAGGGGGTGGTGGGAGGAGCCATGGCAGCTGAGACGGGTTGAGGCTCAGTAACATCATGACCTCAGGGGGTGGTGGGAGGAGCCATGGCAGCTGAGACGGGTTGAGGCTCAGTAACATCATGACATCAGGGGGTGGTGGGAGGAGCCATGGCAGCTGAGACGGGTTGAGGCTCAGTAACATCATGACATCAGGGGATGGTGGGAGGAGCCATGGCAGCTGAGACGGGTTGAGGCTCAGTAACATCATGACATCAGGGGGTGGGGGGAGGAGCCATGGCAGCTGAGACGGGTTGAGGCTCAGTAACATCATGACATCAGGGGGTGGGGGGAGGAGCCATGGCAGCTGAGACGGGTTGAGGTTCAGTAACATCATGACGTTCTACTTATTGGTTCTACATTCTCTGATCATAAACTCAATCTGGATGGTGTCTTGGTCAAATCCTCGTCCGCAGTTAGGAACCTCTGGGTACTTTTTGACTCCTCATTCTCTTTTGTACCCCACATCAAGTCACTGATTAAAAATGCCTTGTTTCCTCTGCAATATTGCTTGACTTAGGCCCATGCTCTCCAAACAAGATGCTGAAATGTAGGTTGGTGTCTGTAGGAGGCAGATCCTTTAGTGTCATGGTTTCAAATCTGTGGAACACTTTACCTCAATCTCTCTGTCTTTGCTCTTCAAGTTTCTCTTTCAAATCCCTACTTAAAACACACACCTTCTCTCATCATTCATTATCTTTTTTCTTTTAATAGTTGTTCATTAAACAGTGTTAATTTAAATAGTGTTAAATGTGTTAATGTTCTTTTTTCTCCATCTGTATTGTTATTGTAAAGCAACCTTGAGTTTGAGAAAGGTGCTATATAAATTAAACTCATTTTTATTATTATTATTATTTACAATGGGAAAAACAGAAAAAAGGGCCATTTGAGCTTGTTGGGAATATTATTATTCATGTGCATCGAACAGGACCATGATGACCTAAAATCAGGACAAGTCATACTCCTGTAATTTATGCAGAAATATTAATATGCCCCGCCTCCCTCTTCCCCCATTCTGATTTGTCACCATGACTACAGGCAGCCGTTGGGCCTTTGCCATGGCAACACAATGGGATGACAGGGAGACAGGGAGAAAGCAGGGCTTTGATGGGTGATTATAAGCCAAAGACCTGTGTGTGTGTATGTGTGTGTGTGTGTGTGTGTGTGTGTGAGTGTGTGTGTGTGTGTGTGTGTGTGTGTGTGTGTGTGTGTGTGTGTGTGTGAGTGTGTGTGTGTGTGTGTGTGTGTGTGTGTGTGTGTGTGTGTGTGTGTGTGTGTGTGTGTGAGTGTGTGTGTGTGAGTGGTAGAGATGTGACAGAGAAGAAGAGGCAATAAGAGCTATATAAGGTAATATAACATTGTTTTATTCAATCTAAAAGAGAGAGCAGGTTTGTGTGGAGATTCACGTGGTGCTGTGTGGGATCCGCGGAGGCCCACAAATAGGATTCTCTGAGTTAAGCCTCAATGTCATTTATTTACAAGGTGTTCAACACAGTTACAGCAAAATCCCTCACTACTTACAAGTCACAGGCGAGAATTCAAATTTAGCGTAATCCAACTTTGTGGATCAAGTTTAATAACAAACAAAAGATATACACAGTTGTTCAATTGCTAGCTTCCTTAAAGCTTTAAATAATACTAATAAATAAATAATAATAAAGCCACAAAGAACTGACACACTCGCCCTCTCTCCCTGAGAAGGAACTCCACTCAATTTCCGTGAATATTCTTCTACTATTTGTTTTCTGAATTTATATAACTAAATCCAGTTTTGATGCAGATGGTTTCAAGGCCTTCATGCAAGGCAAAGGCAGATCACTCTGGACTGTTCCCATGAGAAATAAATTCATTAGTACTGAGAAAGATCATTGTTTTTAACAGATAAAAGTTCTGTGGCTAAGCAAAGTTCATTAGCTTACCACCAATGACGGGCGTATGCTTATCTTCAGCTTCATCTTGCAGGTGCTTGGTGGTGTGAATTAAGGTCACTTCTTTCACTCATACAGTACTGGATTCCAGTTTGCATAATAAGAGGTAACTTGCACATTATTAGATCTCAATTTGTGGTGTGACAACATCACTGCCTCCATCAATGTCCCAATCTGAGAGCAGCACAAATGTGCTATTTACAGAACTGCATTAACTAAATGGAATTTATTTCTTGTTAAAAATAAACAAAATATTAAGGTGAGAATACTGAGAAAAACTTAACCATTGTTGTTCTTTAGTTGATGTCATTCTATAGACTGATAATGAATCTCTGATCACTGGTACAATTCTCTGAGTGGATTTTTTTTGTCCGTGTTTACTGATCCCACCCCCACAAACAAAACATTACTCTTGTAGTGGTCTTTGGGTGAACTGTGTATTATCGTTGCTAAGCACTGCTGTGCCTGTGTCTAAACTTGACCCTATCTTTCACCTCAGTAACCAAATCAAAGTGAAGGAAATCTTTTGGTTTGTGTAGTTTAAAATGCCAGATGTCACCAGTTGCTAAAATGTAAATATTAGCTATGTTACACACACTCACACACACTCATGCACACATTAGTCATTCCCATTCCATGTATTGCATTCTGGAACAGGGGTTCTTTGATGTGGTATTCTGGAGCGTGAGAGACTTGGGGATCAAGGAGGCTGGGAATGAGATTCTTGTTTTAAACCTCACAGCTGTTCAGAGAAGAGAGGAGAGGAGAGGAGAGGAGAAAAGGTTTTAGATAATAAAATAATAGATTTTGCATGTGGACCTATGCTTTCATATTACTGCACACAAACATTCACAGAAACACACACACACACTCACACACACACACACACATACATACACACACACACACACACACACACACTCTCTCTCTCTCTCTCTCTCTCTCTCTCTCTGTCCCTCATACTCAGATCATCAATACAATACCTCAGAGAGAAGACACAAAAGTCAATAAAACAGAGCAAAATCCTAACATCTACGAGCAGAACAATTTCACACACATAGCAGGATACCCTGCACAACCACATACACCAGGGTACCCAACACTACCACAGACAGCAGTACATCAAAGACCACCAAACACAGCAGGGTACCCTACAACGGACATAATTTACAGAACACTGCCATACATACAGCAGATATCCAACACAGACAGCAGGTTACCCAACACTATCACAGAGTAGGATAAACATCTAGCATTATTGCACATTGAACTGTGCTAGTTCTGATGCCAGCAGAATTAAGAGGGTTTTGGA
The DNA here is from genome assembly GCF_041902795.1 of Electrophorus electricus. Classification (NCBI taxonomy): domain Eukaryota; kingdom Metazoa; phylum Chordata; class Actinopteri; order Gymnotiformes; family Gymnotidae; genus Electrophorus; species Electrophorus electricus. Next base: position 18,158,797 of record NC_137518.1, on the reverse strand, counting down.
CACACAGGGCTTAGCATTTCATGTGCGTGCATGTAATGCTCTAACTCCGTTGCCACCCTGCATAAAGGGCCATTTAAAACCTCCAGAACAGCCTGCAAGCTCTCAGCACAGTAGATGTGAAACACACCCTTACGCTGCAGACTGTCAAGAGCTTTAATACTCTTCTATATTAAACTACTGGCTGAGAAGATTTCTGCCCAGAGGGAAAAGGATTTCAAATCAGACCTAGAAGCATCACTTTTTCTCTGTACAACCTACACTCAACATCTTTCAAATCAGATGACATTATAGACTCTCTGACATTGTCTAAGGTTCCAGACCCAGACGTTAGCAAGCCATCAACTGTGACACTACAGCCCTCGCAGAGGGGCAAATGGTTAACGTTACAGCAAAATAGACGAGCTTTGACTCACCCACAGTAGCACTACACAACCCAAATTTGCGTGTCACACAGGATTGCCCCAATCAGGGGCAAACCCACTGAGAAGTCTGCTGAAAGAGCACTGGTTATAGGGGACTATTTTGCGATGCGAGAAATTAGCTAGGCCTTTAGGGACACCAGCAGCAGTAGTTAGCTGTATACCAGGGGACAGTGCACCGGACATTGCAGGTAATCTTAAGATGTTACGCAAGCATAGGTTCTCTAGTTATTCATGTAAGAGCTAATGATATATGACTTCATCAGTCAGAGATTACTAAAATAATACTGAAGAGGTGTGTCAGTTAGCAAAGGTGATGTGGTGCTCACAAAACAAGGTGGAGTTTATAGGTAATTGGAACATATTCGAGGGCAAGCCTAGCCTTTTAGGGCGGGATGATATCCATCCTACTAAGCCATAGTCTTATGACAGACCTAGTTAATCTATGACAATCCAGAGAGGCAGCAGACAAAGAGGCTGAACCAACCCTCTGCTGATCACTACTCGACTTCCAGGTTCATCATATTGACACTGTGTCTGTTCCCCGAGCTAAGCAGAAATACAGAAAATAAAGAAAAACATGTCACAAAGGTGACATGTTCTGACTCAGAACCAGATGCATGAAGTCTTTCAGTCAGGGTTTAGGCCAATCACAGCACAGAAACAGCACTAATTAAAGTAGTTAATGACCTGTTCTTGGCTTCTGACCAGGGTTATGTCTCTTTGCTTATATTGCTTGATCTGAGTGTAACATTTGACACTATAGATCACATTTTATTAGATAGACTTGAAAATGTTGTTGGGATTAGGGGAAGAGCCCTTTCCTGGTTTAATTCTTGTCGAGCTGGTTGCTACCAGTTTGTTAAAATAAATAGAGATTTCTCATCCTACACCAAGGTTAGCTATGTTGTCCCACAAGCATCTGTTCTAGGGCCTGTTTTTTTCTTTATATACACTACCACTAGGTGATATTCTACATAAACACTGTGCTAGCTTCCAGTGCTACGCTGATTATACTCAGCTATGTCTCAGGCAAACCAGAGGACATATCAGCTTAGTATTATTGTAATGTTTGCACACACACACGGAAGAGGATCCAATTGCTAGAGTTTTTATTTTAGCAAACAAAGTCATGGAATCAGAAAGGTAAGCGTGGTCGGGTTGGTCCGGGGTTGAAACACGGGGTAGCATCCAGGAGGTGTCCAAGGGTCAGGCAGGAGACGAGGTCTAGAAAGCAGGCAGGAGTCAATAACTGGGAACCCACACAGGATAAGGAAATGCCACATGGGTAAACCAAAACTTCACGACGTGTACATGGGGAAGGGAAGCTTATGAAGGGGGTTGATGGTAATGAGGGGAATGCGAATCAGGTGTGTGCTAAAATTCCGGTGAGTCAGATCGAGGGTGTGCGCAAGTGGGTTGTTCCTGGGGTTTGTAACAGGAACAATATATATATATATATATATACTTGTTGTTACTGAATACTTGTTGTTACTGATTTTAGAGTTCCTGCCATTATCTCAATGTTTTGTTTTGTGTTCTTGGTTTCACTTTTGTTTTAGGTTTTGTTATGTATTCAGGTTATATATTATGTTCAGAGCAACTGGACTTGTGCTTAGAAAATCTAGTATAGTAACATATAGAGACATTTAATTTAAAACATGTTTACATGTTTACTGTTGCTACTACTGCTTGTTTTTTTCCTAAAAAAGGAAGGGACTGTTTTCTATCATTTTGGCACTGTCCAGTTGGTATAGATTTTTTTCTAGATAGATTCCAGTATTTGTATGTGTTTCATGATGCAACTTCTAGGTAATGAGATTACTCATTACATCCTGGAAGAAGTAATCACTAATTGAGTATCTACCCCAATACTGCAACACCATATGCTCTTAGACACAAACAACCCACATACAAGTACAAGCACACACACAAACACACATAATACTGCTACTACTAATACTACTACCAATAATAATACGTTGTATTTATACAGTGCTTTTTCAAAGACCCAAAGATGCTTAAACACATGCATGCATGTGTACACATATACACATATTTTGTCAGAGAGAAACAAGCAACTAGAACTGACTCTTAAATCTGACTCAGGGCGGCCAGGGAGGCATAGTGGTGGATTAGAGAGCAGAACAGCAGGAGGTGCTGTGGCAGATCACATAAGAGGAAAGAGTTGAGGATCTGCAGTCAGGCAGGACACATGGCTTTGTGCTCTGTAAGCCTGATTCTGATGCTTAAAAAAATAGAAAACAGAAAAAAACCATCCAACTGAAATAAGAGCCGCGTGTCACTGGCGAGGGGCATTCACTACTCAGGAAGCAGAGGAAAATGACTGCTGGGCAGAGAGAGACCTCGAACGCTCTTATAGGCAGGAGAGAGTACAGTGCTAGACATGGTGAATACAACAATAACAGTCATTTTGTGAGGTGGTAAAGTGGACCATGGGACTATGGAAGTGAGGGAAAGTGCAAATTAGAGAGATAGAGAGAGAGAAACAGAGAGGAGGGAGACAGAGAGAGAGAGCGAGAGAGAGAGAGAGAGAGAGAGAGAAACAGAGAGGGGGAGACAGAGAGAGAGAGAGAGAGACAGAGAGAGAAAAAGGAAGAGAGAGAAAGAAGAAGAGAGAGAAAGAGGAAGAGAAAGATAGAGGGAAAGAGGGGGAGACAGAGAGAGAGAGAGAGAGAGAGAGAGAGAGAGAGAGAGAGAGAGAGAGAGAGAGAGAGACAATCAAACATTAAGTCAAATGTGGTCTGACACACTTTGGCTTCTTCTTTTTTCTCTTTCTCTTTTTTTCTCTGAAACTGAATGTTTTTAATTGGCTTCTGAAGATAATGAAACTCCAAGTGACAAATGTGGCAGATCGAGACATATCTCTCTCTCTCTCTCTCTCTGTCTCTCTCTCTCGCTGTCTCTCTCTCTCTCTGTGTGTCTCTCTCTCTCTGTCTCTCTCTCTCGCTGTCTCTCTCTCTCTCTGTCTCTCTCTCTCTCGCTGTCTCTCTCTCTCTCTCTCTCTCGCTGTCTCTCTCTCTCTCTCTCTCTCGCTGTCTCTCTCTCTCTCTGTCTCTCTCTCTCTCTCTCGCTGTCTCTCTCTCTCTCTGTCTCTCTCTCTTGTTGTCTCTCTCTCTCTGTCTCTCTCTCTCTCTGTCTCTCTCTCTCTCTATCTCGCTCTCTCTGTCTCTCTCTCTTTCTCTCTCTGCCTCTCTCTCTCCCTCTCTCTGTCTCTCTCTCCCTCTCTCTCTCCCTCTCTCTCTGTCTCTCTCTCTCTTTTTTCCTGTCTTCTCTCTAACTTACTCTCCATCTCTCTTTCCCCACCATTATTTCTGACGGACATGTTAACATAGCTAATATGTTCAAATTAAGTCCTGAAACCTTTAAAGCTTTGTCATATTTTGTGTTAGATATGTGTTATTGTGATGCATCTGTATATGCTTCAGTCAGTTAAACAGGCTTGGTTATTAGGCCTACTGTGCTAACCTATCTGGCCTTGGTTATCAGCAGTTAGACCTCACTCAAAATCTTCTCTGTCTTCCATTGCATTGAAAGCAGCAATAGAGTTAGTAAGACTGCACATTTTCATGGTTATTTCTGAATCTCACAAACCTATTATGGGGTGCCAGATGTATAATCCTTGCTACTTGATTTTTAAGAATCTAAATTTCCATACATTTAGACAAAAAACAAACAAACAATGATAGTATTCAAGTTCTGTTGAAAAAAAGATTGAAAAGTTACAAATATAAATAGTGTAAATTTTAAATATAAACGCTAAATGTAACTGTATATGTTAAAATGTAAATATAGGGTCTGAGGTCAAATAAATATATATACACATCCACTGACATTATGTCTGAATTTTTGAATAGAAAGGGATGGTTACATTAAAATTCATGCAAAACTCTGCCAGATACAGTTTAGTAAACAGTAAACTGTAGTGAATTTGGACAATCAATATATTGTGCAAGTATGCCCATAGCAGATATGGGCACTCCACAGTGAATACCATTACTATTAGAAATAACAATCATTAAAAAGCCCTTCCATATCACTAGCTTACATGGGTCAATGAATAGCTTGACAGTATATAATATCTAGTAGGCCAATTATGTCTGAGTCTGCAGCTCCTGTGGTGCTCTACTGCCTCATGGAGCAGCTCTAACCACAACCACTTGTTCAATACATGCTATGGGCACATTTGCAGTCTGATTTACCATACTTACTGTTTATAGCTGTACCTTGCTGCTATTTGCTCCTGGAAGAGTTTTGCTCACCATTCACTCAAAATCTTGGGCACATTTGCACAATATAGTGATTGACCACATTCACCATTTTAAAGCTGTTTCTTGCTACTGTTTACTCCTGGTAGAGTTTCACAGCGACATGGATTTATCTGACCAGGCAAGTGTTTTCCACCTCTCAATGCCCCAGTTCTGAGGTTCTGAGCTCCTCTTCATGCCTCCTTGTTCTTTGCTCACTACACTGACCCTAAACATGATCTTCAAGCCTATTCAAGTCTGATAGGTGACCCATTCCATGATGACATTCTGCATGTGGAATTCGGATGTGGTTTACCATCTGTTTGCTTGCATAATTGTCTCTAATTTGCTTTGACACCCCCCCCCCAATCCATAAGCAGTTTTCATTGTATTTCATCACTGCTAGTTTTTTGCTTTCCACACCATTCCTGGTAAGACCTTGAAATGTCTGAAAAGACCAAACCAACAAGAATTTTGGAAATGCTAATCTCGGCACACGTTTTGGAAAACTATCATGCCACACACAGTCATTCATTTTGCCCATTCCAATGCTCAACTGAAAAATAACTGCTGAAAGAACTGCTAGTTTGCCTCATTAATCGCCCGACACCACCATAATGAGGCATATGGATAGTTGTATTGTACAATTTGTGTAAAGGTGAACTTAATAAAGTGTGCAGGTGGGGTCGTATGAAAAGAATTAGTTTTGTATAGCTTTAAGAACATCCTCATATAAACTTTAACCCAGTGGTTTATTCTTAAAATCATACAAATTTTAGTTAATTTTTGAAAAGCAAGGTTAATTTAAATGTAAGTAACATTAATAAATCATTACCTCTAATATAATCCTGAAAATTATTATTATAGCATTATTTAAATCACCTTCTGGAAAGAAAATCTAAGAGCAATACTTAAATTACCTGCTTGAATAGGTTTTAAAAAGCATTACTTATAATGCCTTCCTGAAAAGTCTAGAAAAGTCCAACTTATATTACCCTCAAAAAAAAAACAAAAAAAAAACTCTAGAAAAGCATTACTAATCTTCCTCGAAAGGTATAGAAAAGCAATATTTATATTACTTTCCTACAAAAACATTGCGGATCTGAATTGCTCCCAATTTCCAACCTTTCCTGTATTGCTATGGTGTAAAATTATGCCATGCTTTTCCTCACAGCAAAGCCATTCTTAGATGTCATTCATCTCATTTACTGTTGGAGAGCTGGCTCGTAGTGATGTTTTGTCATTTTTCGTAGTGATGTACGACAAGTAGTGGCAGCTTGCCCAGTGTCTGTTCCTGTCTGCAATTGCCCAACACAGGACCTTTCTGACAGATGGAAAACTGGAATAAATTCCACTCATCAGGAAGCAGCCACAGAAAGCTGCAGGGGTCCAAGGTGGACTCCACTGCTCTATTCACAACATACAATCAAGAGTTTGGCATTTTGCAACAGCAAACAGCATCAAAATGCTTTTCTTATGCAGATGATACAGTAATGTGTTCCTGCCCTCTGGCTGCAACAGTATCAAGCATGCAAATATGCTTCTGCAACAAACCAAAAAGCCTTAATGGATCTAAAATTGTGGTTTAATGAGGAAGAGACTATGCTGCATTCTATCACCCCCTTGAGATGGATTCAGACTTTAGTCAGAAAATGGGACTAGCACTGAGGGAGCTTCTTGCATTTCTGTATGTAAATGTATGAGAAAATGGGTTAAAAATTCAGGCATCTTCCAAACACTTCAGTGAAACCTGACAGTTTTGCCAGAGTTTCTGGAGAAAGCATTGTTTAGTTGTACAGAAACTAATTGTACAGAAAGAGCCACACAAGCAAACCACTCTATAAATCCTATAGCTGTGTGAAAAGTCTTACTGTTGAACACACACACACAACAAATTAGCAATAATAGGACCACTTTTCAGAAAATCTAGCCTTGACTCATTGTTAAACAGGTCGATCTCAAACTCAAGTCTAAACTCATACCTGAATCAGAACCAGATACATGAAGTCTTTCAGTCATGGTTTAGGCCTCATCATAGTACGGAGACAGTACTGATTAAAGTAGTTAATCACCTGTTGTTGGCTTCTGACCAGGATTATGCCTCCTTGCTTATATTGCTTGATCTCAGTGCGGTATTTGACACCACATAAATCAGAACATTTACACTACACATCCCCAATTTGCATGTCCAACAGGTTTGTCCCACTCAGCGAGGCACCCGCTGAGAAGCCTGCTGAAAGAGCTCTAGTTATTGGGGTCTATTTTGCGATACGTGAAATTAGCTAGGCTTTTGGAGACATCAGCCGCAGTAGTTAGCTGTATACCGTGGGACAGGGCACCAGACATTGCAGGTAATCTTAAGGTCTGAGGCAAGCATAGCTTGAATCTAAGATTCACGGAGGAGCTAACGATATTCATGTAGGAGCTAACGATATATGACTTCATTAGTCAGAGAAAAAATAAATAAATAAAAAAATTTAATAACTATATATATATATTGAAAATAATAATATTGAAGAGGTGTGTCAATTAGAGAAGTTGATGTCCAATGCTGTAGTATACTCTGGTCCCATCCCAATGTGGCGCGATATAACGTACAGCCAGTTATCTTCACTGAACTGCTGGATGTCCAAGTGATGCTCACAAAACAATGTGGAGTTTATAGATAATTGGACCATGTTTGAGGACAAGCCTGGCCTTTTAGGTATCCATCCTACTAGGGAGGGCATTGCTCTCTTTTCCTGTAACATAAGCCATAGTCTTATAACAGACCTAGTTAATCTATGACCATCCAAAGCGGAGGCAGCAGACAGAGAGGCTGAACCAACCGTCTGCTGATCACTACTTGACATCAACCCAGGTTCATCATTTTGACACTGTGTCTGTTCCCCGAGCTAAGCAGAAATACAGAAAACAAAGAAAAACATGTCACAAAAGCGAGGTGAACATGTCACAGCTAAGCTCATATCTGACTCAGAACCAGATGCATGAAGTCTTTCAGTCAGGGTTTAGGCCAATCACAGCACAGAAACAGCACTAATTAAAGTAGTTAATGACCTGTTCATGGCTTCTGACCAGGGTTATGTCTCTTTGCTTAGATTGCTTGATCTGAGTGCAGCATTTGACCCTATAGATCACAATATTTTACTAGATAGACAATGTTGTTGGGATTAGGGGAACCGCCCTTTCCTGGGTTAAATCTTATTTAGCCAATTGTTACCAGTTTGTCCTCATAAATGGAGACATTTCAGCATTCACCAAGGTTAGCTATGGTGTCCCACAAGGATCTGTTCTAGGGACCCTGCTTTTTTTTATATATATATGCTACCTCTAGATGACATTAGATGTAAACCCTGTGCTAGTTTCCACTGCTATGGCAGTGATAGTCAGCTATATGTCTCAGCCAAGCCACAGGACAAATATCACTTTAGTATTATTGGTATTGCGTAAAAGACCTCAGAAACAGGATGCAGAGAACCTTCTCTCACCTTCTCTCACTTTAGTCATCCTGACAAAACAGAAGTGCTTCTATTTGGCCCACAAACACTCTCTAATTACATTATAAACATCAATGTTCTCCCAATCGCACTTCTTTAAAGATTTTTAAACAGTTAAACATCTTGGTGTAACTATGGACCCCAGGCTTGTTGTTCGAAGCTCATGTAAATACTATTTATAGGACAGCCTTTCTCCACCTCAGGAACATTGCAAAGATTAGGAACATGCTATCTTCCCCTGATTCTGAAAGGTTATTCCATGCATTTATCACAATCCAGATTAGACTACTGTAATGCTTTACTATCTGGCTGTACCACTACGTGCCTAAACAAGCTCCAACTAGTTCAAAATGCAGCAGCCAGTTCTTACTAGAACTAAAAAGTTTGATCACATCACTCCTATCTTAGCTACTTTACATGGGCTCCCAGTAAAACTTTGCATTGATAATGACCTACAAAGCACTGAATGGTCTTGCGCTACAGTACCTTAGCAAGACTCAAACAAAGTCTCAATATTTAAGGCTAGGCTGAAAGCCTATTTGTGCAGTCCGGCATTTCATTAAATACTTCCCATCTCAGGCAAAGGTGTAGATTTGGGGGTCCATGGGCAATTCGCGTCATGGTACACTGGGATGTTATGATTCTATCATTTCACCTCTTTTTTGTCACTCAAGTTTGTTGACTGACAGCAGCAGAGTGCTGATGTTCCAGGGAGCCCTCATGTCTGTGGTTCCTTCTGGCTCCATCCTTTTAGCGGTGTTGCCATAGCTACAGTTGCTGGAGTCCCTCTTTACACATTATAGCCCTCTAATTTACACACCTTTGCACTTGGACATGCCTAAATATCCATTCTCTCTCTCTGCCGAGGTTCACCTGATGTCATGTTTTTACTGAGCTCATACTCCTGTCAGCATCTATTGCTCCTCCTACCACACACTGATGTCCTTCTGCTATAGACCACCACCCCTCCACCCCAGTGACAGATGCTGCCCTTGACAGATGTTCAAGATGTTCAGGCACACATATACCTTGGAAGCCAGACTAGGACTTCTAGAAAACTGGAATAGACAATCATTGCTTGTTTCTTAAATTTTATTATTAATCTTTTCTCTCCATGCTTATTTTGCTCTTTATTGTTTATATTGTTGCTGGTGTTGTGTCCGCTGTCACCCAGAGGAGGACACCCCCCTCTGAGTCTCGGTTCCTCTCAAGGTTCCTCGTGCTCTGGGGAGATTGTCCTCATCACTGTTGCCCTTGGCTTGCTCACTGGGGGCTTGGACTCGGACATCTGTGAAGCTGCTTTGTGATAAAGGCTGTTGTAAACAGTGCTATATAAATAAAATGTACTGACTTTCTCACACACACACACACACACACACACACACACACACACACACACACACACACAGATGTTTATCCTTCTCTGTGGTAGTGCTGGGTACTCCTGTATTTATGTTGAGGATCTCTGGTTAATACTATCAGTTATGAGTAGACAACAGGAGCCGCACCACAATCTGCAGAGTGTGAATCAAAGCTCAGAGACTTTTATGTGTCTATAATGGTAATATAACTATGAATGATCATCCCTCTCTCTTGCTCTGTCTTTCTCTCTCTCTCCTTTCTTTGTTCTTTCTCTTTCTGTCTCCACACACACACACACACTCACACAGTAGGCTGAGATCTGATTTTTACTATGTGACCAGAGAGACGTTTGTAGTCATGCAGACAGAAAGGAAGGCTAATAAAGAGATGAATAAAAAGGCAGAGACAGGCAGGCAAATGACCTGGCTGAGCTTTTCTCTTCTGCTGCCGTTGAAGTCTGACACATAAAAATGACTTTGTAACAGATGTCTTTATCCTTGGCATAACCCCTGTCAGAAATATCAACATTTTAAGGGGCAGATTGGGATGGTGATAGCAGGCAGTTCTTAAAGGAAACTGTGAGGTCATGGTAACGGTTGGGAGTACCTGGAATGTACAGAAACTCAGTTTTACTGGGGTTGAACTTCAAATGGTGGGCTGTCATCCATGATGCAATGTCAAGTCTGGAGACCTGTGTGTCAGAGGGTGGAAAAGAAAGAAATGATTGAGTGTCATCAGCATAGCAGTGGTAGGAGAAACCATGAGAAGATATTACATCACCAAGAGAATGAGTATACTGAGCCCTGTGGAACACCAGTGGAGAGTCTACATGGTTTGGATGTGGATCCTCTGCATATCACCTGATAGGACCGTGCCTCCAGATAGGACTGAAACCATCTCCAAGCAGAGCCAGTCACACCAAGCCTGGAGAGAACAGAGAGAAGAATGTTGTGGTTCATTGTGTCAAAGGCTGATGAAAGGTCTATAAGAATCAAAACAAATGGCAGTTTGGCAGCTTTAGCAGCATGGAGTTTCTCAGTCACTGCTATGAGGGCCGTTTCTGTAGAATGTGCCGGTTTGTAGCCAGACTGATTGGGATGATGCAGCTGGTTCTGGGTAAGAAAAAGAGACAATTGATTATAAACTGCTCGTTCAAGGGCTTTTGAGAGGAAAGAGAGAAGTGATACCGGTCTATAGTTGGTAACGCTGGAGCTGTCAAGTGTGGCCTTCTTGAGGATTGGTACCACCCTGGCGGTTTTGAATGCAGTAGGCACGTATCCAGAAGATAAGGAGTTGTTGATGATGACAGAGATGAAAGGAAGCAGATCTCTTGCGATTGTCTGGAACAGAGCGGAAGGAATTGGATCCAGCGGACATGTAGTTGGATTGCTGGAAGTCAGGAGTTGAAGAATTGCATCTGAGGAGAGAGGAGAAAAAGAAGTCAGAGAGTTGGATGTTGGGGAATGCACGTTGGTTGGAGGGGTGGGAACAGTGGAAAAAGACTGGCGGATTGCTGCAACCTTCTCCTCAAAGAAGGTGATGAAATCCTCCGGAGTAAGAGATGAGGAAGGAGGGGGAGGGGGAGGATTAAGGAGAGAAGAAAAAATCGTGAAGAGCTTGCGTGGATCAGATGATGATGATTCGAATGTCTCCCTGTAGTAGGATGACTTTGTAGATGTTACTTCCAGTGAGAACTTGGAAAGGAGAGACTTGTGTGAGCTGAGGTCTGAATCTACGTGAGATTTCCTCCACCTCCTCTCTGCAGTCCTTCATTCTCTCCTGTGGCAGTGAAGTGTTTCTGTTAGCCAGGAGGCAGGTGGGGAGGACTTAGCAGGTCTAAAGGAGAGAGGGCACTCATTCATTGATGAGGAGAATGTAGAAATGAAAGTATTTGTAACTGTATCCAAAGAGAGAGAGGATAGAGAGTCAGGGTGAGGAAGGGTGGACAAAATAGTAGAAGTAAAAGAAGAGGGAGTTATGGAGTGCAGATTGCGACGGAGGAAGGAGGAACATGTTGGAGAGGACTGGATGGAAAGAGAAGGAAGGGAGAGAGAGAAGGATGGAAAGTGATGGTCCAAGAGGTGGAGGGGGGTGACTGATGTCCGATGTTGTGGTGGTGCGGGTGAAGATCAGGTCCAGAACATTGCCCGCTTTGTGAGTCGGAGGAGAGTGGCTGAGGGTGAGGTGGAATGCGGTCAACAGCAGAAGGATGCAGGAGGAATGCAGCCTGTCTGATGGAAGGTTGAAGTCACCAAGGAAAATGAATGGATTTCCTTCAATGGGGAAATGACTCAGGAGAATGTCGAGCTCATCAATGAAGTGATCTAGGGAACCTGGAGGGCAGTAGATGACAATGATAAGACGTTTGGTGGGGAAAGACACTGTAATGGCATGAAATTCAAAAGAGGAGATGGAAAGTATAGAGAAGGAAAGTGGAGTGAAACGCCACTCTGGAGACATTAGTAAACCTGTGCCACCACCCCTGCCGAGACGCCTCGGAGAATGTGTGGATGAAAAGGCAGAGGACAGGACAGCCGGAGTCACTGAGACGCCTCGGAGAATGTGTGGATGAAAAGGCAGAGGACAGGACAGCCGGAGTCACTGAGACGCCTCGGAGAATGTGTGGATGGAAAGGCAGAGGACAGGGCAGCCGGAGTCACTGAGACGCCTCGGAGAATGTGTGGATGAAAAGGCAGAGGACAGGGCAGCCGGAGTCGCCGCGTTCTCAGGGGTGATCCATGTTCCTGTCAGAGCCAGGAAGTGTAGTTGTGACAACAGCTGTTGTCACAAAGCAGCTTTACAAATGTCCAAGCCCCCAGTGAGCAAGCCAAGGGCGACAGTGGCAAGGAAAAACTCCCCAGAGCATGAGGAAGAAACCTTGAGAGGAACCGAGACTCAAAGGGGGGCCCCTCCTCCTCTGGTTGACAACGGTCACCACAATGATAATTTTAAGAGAAAAATATGGATTGTGGCTCAGTAACATCATGACATCAGGGGTAGGTGTATCTTAGCAGAAAGAGAGGCTAGATTATTAGGCATGTCCAGGTATGAGGGTGTGTAAATTAGGGAACTATAATGTACAAAGATGGACTCTGGCAGATCTAGCTATGACAGCACAGCTAAAGGAAAGAGCCAGAAGGAACCACAGGCATGAGGGCACCCTGGAACATCAGCACTGCGCCGCTCTCAATCAACAAACTTGAGTGACATAAGAGAGGTGAAGTGACAGCACCATACCATCCCAGTTTACCAGAACTCTCAAGGCCCATGGACCCCCAGATCTACACGTTTACCTAAGATGGGAAGTAGTTAATAAAATGCCTGACTGTACAGATTGGTTTTCAGCCTAGCCTTAAATATTGTGATGGTGTCTGAATCTCAAACATTTGCAGGAAGGTTATTCCATAGTTTGCGAGCTTTATAAGAAAAGGCTCTGCCACCTGTGGTAGATTTTCTTATTCTTGGTACTAGTAAAGAGCCTACACCTTTTGATCTAAGCAGACGTGGTGGATCGTAATGCACTAAGAGTTCTCTAAGGTACTGTGGGGCAAGACCATTCAGTGCTTTGTAGGTCATTAGAAGTATTTTATTGGGAGCCAAGGTACAGTCGCTAGGATAGGAGTGATGTGATAAACATTTTCTGGTTCTAGTAAGAACTCTGGCTGCTGCATTTTGAACTAGCTGGAGCTTGTTTAGGCACTTAATGGTACAGCCAGATAGTAAAGCATCACAGTAGTCAAGTAAGTCAAGTAAGTTATGGAGAAGAACCATATATATATGTTAGTGCCACTAACAGCAATGTCATGATAATGACTTCTGAAAATGAATCCTGAATGTAATGTAGAATAAAATAAAAGCTAGAATGCATGGAACACACCACCACCAGTGTCAGTCCAAACATGAGGATGCAAGTGCGAGGAATTACAAAGCATGAAGAGGGGTGGGATTTTCTTTGAGTGCAGGGGCTGCACCTTACCATAATGATCAGGCAGTGAACTGATTTCTGATAAGGACCCAGAATGAAAAAACAAACGAACAAACCAATGCCTGAGTTCTAGCGGTGATTATTTGCACGATTCTCTGTTTATTACATGAAGCATTCCAGATGCGGTTACTGTTCTAGCACTTTGAAGGTGGGGAGGAATAGAGCATCGTGTAGCGCACAAGCTTGTCTCTGTTTGAATAACCCTTTCTTGCAGTGCTGCTACCTGACTGGAACAGAAAATGACGTTGCGCTGCAGATAGCTGGACTCACCCCTTGAAGAAGCTGAGAAACACACAGCAGCTGCTTACCTTATACATGTGTGATCATACTGCTCTGTGCATGTAATAATGACTCAAACAGGAAAGGAGTGAATTATGCAAATTGTTCAACATTTTCAAAAATATTTTTTATCTATCTATCTATCTATCTATCTATCTATCTATCTATCTATCTATCTATCTATCTATCTATCTATCTATCTATCTATCTATCTATTAAAACAACTGAATACAATTATATATCCTTGCATTATGCAATTTTCATTTTATCTAAACTTGAAGAATAGGAGAGGTTACTGAGGACCTTTTATTATACAGCATTATGAACACACACACACACACACACACACACACACACACACTATACTCTCTCTCGCTCTCTTGTGTGTGTGCGCGTGCGTGTGTGTGTGTGAATGTGTGTGTGTGTGTGTGTGTATGTGCGTGTGTGTGTGTGCGTGTTCGTGTGTGAGTGTGTGTGAGTGTGTGCGTGTGTGTGCGTGTGTGTGTGAGTGTGTGTGTGTGTGTGTGTGTGTGTGTGTGAGTGTGTGTGTGTGTGTGTGTGTGCATGTATGTGCGTGTGTGTGTGTGCGTGTGAGTGTGTGTGTGTGTGTGTGTGTGTGTGTGTGAGTGTGTGTGTGTGTGTGTGTGTGTGTGTGTGTGTGTGTGTGTGTGTGTGTGTGTGTGTGTCTTTTGCGTGTGCGTGTGCACGTATGGCTGTGTGATCTTGCTGGTGTGTTTGTGAAACTTGTGTTGTTTTTAAATGTTGTGTTGCTCCTGGCTAAAGCCCAGGACATATATACATACACATATTCACACATTCAAACACTTAGTATAAGGTGATAGGCTGAGCAGTTTAATGCTCTACCCATCAAACCTGTCGCTCTGTACGCACACCGCATAGACAGCTTGTACACCTCTCATTCTCTGTTACCACTCATTCACCCCTGAACCCACACAGCCAAAACCAGTGAGTGAACCAGTGGAAGCCAGCGCTCCCCCACTATATGTGGGGCTAAAACTGGGGCCTTTGAAGTTGTTTCGTCAGAGCACCTGCTGTTCTGCAAAATCTAGTGCTTGAACTTATAAAGGCCTTTAGATTTCTCTCATGAGCTAAGTGAGGTGTGTCAGAACATGACAAGCAGTCTGCATCTTCAGAGCTTGGGCATTGAGTGAGCTGACATCTGGAGACCTGGGAGATAAGAAATGACAGGTGACAAGGCAGCCCATGAGAGACAAGTAGTTTATCATGGCTGCGTAAATGCCTCCTAATTACAGGCAGGTGTGATGCTATTTGGAAAGAACAGGGAAATAAGAGTAGCTTACTTGCAGAACACTGGTGTTGGAGCTGACTTACAGGGAGTTTTTGTAGTTGGGGCATTTTTTGTACTCACTGTGCATTGCATGGGGTTGGACAGTGTGTGTGATTGTGTGTGACAGAGGGAAATGGAGTGTAAGGGTGGGGCCCAGGAAAACCCAGGCCTTCTGGGGGATTCCACTGGGCAGTGTGGGGTAGCTTCTAGTGGGCAGTGTGGGGTAGCTTCTAGTGGGCAGTGTGGAGTAGCTTCTAGTGGGCAGTGTGGGGTAGCTTCTAGTGTGCAGTGTGGGGTAGGTTCTAGTGGGGAGTGTCGGGGAGGTTCCTGTTGGAACCTCCATCTCTGATAACCCACACAACCCCAGCACTGGCCCACTGTGAGTTATCCCAGTGTGAGTCTGAAGGAGCACTCATCACGGTGACCTATGGAGCATGTACTCCTGGGTCCCTATCAGTCCCCTCCCAGAGTGCCACATGGGTGCTTCACTGGGCCACCAGCACAGCCCATGTACATTCTCTGCACTTTTGATCTGCCCTTAAGTAGCAGCTTCAGTAATACACATGTACTCGGGCACCCAAGACACCAGGACTGAATGTGGGTTTAAAACTGCACCACAATAAGAGCATCAGTACGGGCTATATTAATATTGTGTGTGTCTGTGTGTGAGTAATAAATAAAATGTGTTCACATTTCTTGTGAATATTTAAGAGCTACAAAAACCACAACGAAAAATCAGCTTTATTTCTTATCCACTTGGCAGACGGAGAGGGAGAGAGGATAGCCCAATCAGACAAACAACACATGCAAACACAATGGCACACTGAATAGAATCATAGAGCACCACACTGAATCACAGAGTAGCATGGTGAAGACAGAAACATCAAACAGCTGAAAGGGTAGTGACATCTTAAGTAAGCTCAGCATCTCTGACTGTAGTAGTGGAAACAACTTCACACTGTTAGTTATCTTATTGTTTTCTTCTTCTTGTTATGTCTGCCCATGTGTCTGCCTTCTGTGTTCCAGGTTTTGCCTCTCCGGTGTCCCCATCCTGATCCACACCAGGTTTTGCCTTTCCGGTGACCCCATTCCGATCCACACCAGGTTGTCCAGTGAGCAGAGGACAATATAAAAGAAAGAGGAAGAGCCACAGGGCTCCGCTCATTGGAGAAGAGTTTGGTGTTGCTGGTTTTGAGCTTGTGTTTGCTAGCTTTTGTGTGTATGACTGGTTTTGCCCCTTGTTTGTTTGATTGCTAGATAATGTTGTCCTGTATATAATTACACACTGGGGGTAGGGAATATCTGCCATTGTGTTTGGGTGTGGGTTTATCTTTGTTTCTAACAGTGTAGTCAGTGTGGTCATTGTCTGTTTATCTTTGTTAGCTTAGTCAGTCATCTTTTTGTTTCTAGTGTAGTTTTTGTTTGTGTTGGTCTTGGTTACTCCTGACGTGATTGCACCGGTTTCTTGTCTTTAAACAGCAAAAACTTGTAATTACACTGGATCTTTGCTGTCAACTTTGTCTGGTTAGTCATTCCATCACTCATTTCTACTGCCGTAACACTCAAACCCTGTTACAGCCTCCCAGCCTAGACAGGGTCATAACATAATCTTTTCCTTCTCTCTCTCTCTCTCTCGCTCTCTCTCTCAGCAGTCTTCACCACTGGCCATCAAAGAGCTTTTGTCAGACCACCCAACATCCGCCTCCACACTCACGTGACCCGCACAATGGAGCTCAGCACATTAAGGAACAGCCTGTTTGTTCGTGCCCTTTACATTGGCCTTAGTCAGTCGGGCTGGAGGCAGACTGCTGCTTATTCAGGCTCAGGTGCTGGTGTATGAAACACACACAACTCTACAGGCACCTTTACTCTGAGAGTATCAGCCACAGCTGGAGTGTCTCCGCCTGCCAGTGCCACTGCTGGGCTGAGAGTCGTCTACCACCCTAAACCATCCAGCCAGCAGTTAATGGTTGGTCAGAAACAACCATGGATGTAGAGTTGCTAACTGACTAATACATTGTGACTGCCAGCACATGCTTTATATTCTCTAACTCAAATGTGTTTCTTATAAATAAACACTGCAGAGATGCGGGTTCATTCTGCCTGTTTATGAAGTTATGCCAGCATTTGTCTCAACAAGTCCCAGTTAAGGGTTTTTGCAGACACATGGTGCTCTAATGTGAATGTGCGGAGTGGTAGCTTTGTCGGAACACGACTCCATGGAGGGAGGTCCAGCTCCACCTCAGCCCAGGCTATGAAGGCCAGGAAGGCCAGGAAGGCCATGAAGGCGGTGCCCTGCTGCAGCAGCTCTGCAACGCTACTGCTCCACTCTTCTTGAGGGGGTGTCTTGGAGTTTTGGTTATGCTATGATGTGGAACTCCTCCACCAATCAATCTAGTGCCTTTCCTGTTTGAACACTGGCCTTGCGGACTCAGACGCTAATGAGCAAGGCCTCTGTTAGGTGACTCATGTGTTTTTGTGGACTAGGAGCACTCAAAAACAGGAAGTGTTTGGGCTCCCCTGTGGTCCAGCCCACAGGATGAGCTTTGGGACACACACTCCTGAGAGAAGGTCAAATGTGTGTGTGGTGTGTCAAAACAATGCAGGTGTGCTTAATCATTCCCTGATGTCCATATAAGCAGTCGTTACTCGTCCTATCCTCTATCGGCCAGATTTCTCTCTCTCTCTCTTCCTGTCCTCTCGCCCTGCCTGTAGCCCTGCCTGCCTTTTCTGCTGGCTGAGTCACAGAGCAGACAGGGGGCTGCTTGTAAGGCACAGTGTGAACAGGATCCAACATGTCTTGCTGTGCCTCCCCATATCTCTTCTCCTCAATTTCTCTCTCTCTCTCTCTCTCTCTCTCTCTCTCTCTCTCTCTCTCCCTCGCTGCCACACACTCATGCTCTCTAAATCTGATGTCTGAAATTTTTGACAGAGGAATGCAAACTCAGGTCAGTCAACGCGGTGATCTCAGCTTCTTTCTCTCTTGCACCATCCCCCTCTCACTCACTCTTTCTCATTCAAAGTAGAAGTTGTTGAAAGGGAAGAGAAGATTGATGAAAAGGCCGTTCTTTCTCTCTGGAGAATCCCTCTATCCTGGCTTACTATTTCCAGTTATCATTTCCCGCAGCTCCTGGCTGACTGTAGGCCCTTCTCTCTCTGTCTCTCTCTCATTCTCAATCTCCAATCTCCTTCTTTCTCTCTCTCACCTCTGAACCTCCTAAACATCTTGTTTTCACACACTTGCTCCTTGACCATGAAAAAAAGACATGTTTTATCCTTAATAATATAAATAATAATGTCCTCGTTTCATCGAATTGCGGTGGCTACATCTAATGTTTATGGCTCATGATCCTCAGACTTCCTATGGCTATCAGCAGTTTGTCTCTCTTAGCAATTTTGGTGAAGCAAGCTAATGTTAACAAGAGCAAAAACAAACTCAATCATTCAGAGTGTTTCATCCTGCAGTTCTTACACTCAGAAATATGTGAGTCTGGCTTCAGTTCAGTGTTATCTGTGTAGCACCCAGAGCAGCTTGGCAAAGACACACTCCAGACACCTAATAACCAAGACATGGGCGATAATAGCGAGGACAAACTCCTGAGATGGAAGAAAATTTGAGAAGAGCAGGTCTTCCTCCTCTGGGTGGCTCTCAGTAGTTTGCATCAACCAATTACCATT
>NC_137518.1:18130000-18132500 GCF_041902795.1 Electrophorus electricus | reverse complement strand
GTGTTTGTGTGTGTGTAAGAGAGAGAGAGTAGGAAGACTTCTCATACACTTAATCTCGATACATTCAATGGAATTAAATGCAATGTTAAATACATTTAGTATACATCTGAATCCAGCGCAAACGCAACGGTTACAGTTTGCTTTCATATGCTACTGAATAATACTAAGTAATACTGAACGCCTGATTCATTTCCCCACATCTCATCTTTTAGTATTGTATATATTTTATACATAATTTAAATAAACAGAAAAATTAAAGATATTAAACAAATACATTTTGGGAATCTTATTTTGAAGTTCTGTTTATGTAGCATACTATAGACCGTATAGTGTTGAGATTATTTTAAATGGGCAACACACTCAAGAATGATTTTTAGGAAATATGCAGGTGTTGCTTTTTCCTAGGTATCAGACAGCATTAGTGCCACAGAGTGTGAGAGGTACGGAGCATTTTGAGTCGCGCTCCGCTGGAAAGCCAAAGATATTAGTCTGTGACATTATTTTATGACTTTAATTTGACTGCGCTTGAAATCCGAGAAATGTCATTGTTCTTCTTTACTATCGAACCTTAAAGGAACCCTTAAAACTATGTACTTTTTGAAAGCTTATTTTAACGCTGTAAAGCAACAGACCTCAGAAACCGAGGGGTGGGAGCAGGGAAGGGAGTGGCGCGAGGCTGCAGCGAGAACAGGTTCCTTACTGGCCAGACGCAGAACTCATCACTGCAAAAACATTCACATCATCGCTGCACCGCGATTACCGGGACCTCGTACGCGATACGCGAGGTGTTCATAGTTTGACTTTTAAAGTGTATAGTTTGAATTTCAAAAAGCCAGAGAGAGTAATTAGAGTTACACGTTTTGGAAGAGGTTCTCAGGTGAACTGAGGAAAGTGCTGATGGATTCGTAAAGGTTTCTTCTCCTCGACGCGGACTGTGCCATTCAATGCCCAACGTAAGATTAAAAAAATACGCAAAAAGTCCTTCCTCAAAAAGTCTTTCGGCCCCAGAGGAAAGGGGTGGGATGGACGCTGGATAACTGTGACAAGTTTGTGATGGACACTTAGTGCTTAGTGGGACACTTACTTGGCGCGGTCCTCGGCGCTTGTGGGTGCTTCTACAATGACGCGCCTGAGAGCTGTGTGCGTAGTGCTTGTGGCTGCGTGCGTGCAGGCGACCTGCGCGCACAGCACCGTACCTGGATCAGGTAAGCGCGAGGGGGAACACCGCCGTGCACGCGGCTTCCTGTGTGGACGTTGAAACACACACAGCGTACAACAAAGGGCGAGATCGTGCGCGTGCAAGGTATCATTAACAGCGAGCTTTGACTTGTCCAGCCGAATTAATATTTAGGTGTGCATATACTCACATAACAAAGTTAAGGCGTAACTTTTTCTCTAATCTGTGCCTTTTTTTGTCTGGCTGATTTTGGTCTGTTTATGAAAAAAACGGAAGTGCCCTAGGCAACTTATTATGGAAATATTAGTTTTACTTTTTGTTTGCGTGTTTAGTTTGTGATTCTTTTTTGATCTGTGAATATAACTTACTGCTCATGTTGCTCGAGCCCTGTGAATAGAAGATAACAGTATGTCGAGACAACGTTAACGTGACATTCCTGCGTAATTACGCGCTCAGTAGCTGAGATGGCCCATGTTCTGTGGTCGTGGCTACCGCTTAAATATGTCGTCGCATTTAATGTGCACTTTGGGCATGTACAAGGTTGCATTAATCATTTTCAACGGGTGCAAGAGACATTTAATTGAAATAACTCATATCACAACCAAACAATTCAATGTAGTAGGCACAGCTCTCAGCTTTATATCAACCCAGATGCACATACAACCCATATACACACATCTTTCCTATACCTGAGAATCAGGTGTGAACGCAAATGTTGATTTTTCATCTTCATATCGAGGAAATTAGAGTCTGTGTCTCTACATCTATGTCTGTTTCCTCTAGGGATCTCTCACAGACTGCCATTCCTTCGCAAGCATCCTAAAAAGGAAAAATCACCTGTAGCCTCATGAGCCATATATGGGTTGACACATGTTCTATGTATCTGCTTCACCCTCGCGTATGTGTGATTTATCTGACCCAGAAGCTTGTACAGAATGACAAACACACAGAGACAGTATGCAGGCTCCACAGGTCTGGGATCAGAGGCAGTAAGTCAAATAGAAGATATAAATAAGGATAGCAGTCAGGGCCTGGGCTATCCGCAGTCTTTAAAGAGCTGTGTTGCCTACGGTGTTGCAGCTGGCTGAGGTTGGAACTTCTGGGAAAACTGACCCAGATTTAGATGTAAAGAACGCAGATCTATGGACAGATCTGATCTGATTGATTTTAGAAGTGTCCCTGCCTACAGATGTTGTCAAAATCAGAAGAGGAAAACACTTCACACACACACACACACACACACACACACACTCACACACACACACACACTCACACACACACACACTCACACACACACACACACACACACACACTCACACACAC
>NC_137518.1:18077500-18125000 GCF_041902795.1 Electrophorus electricus | reverse complement strand
CCAGTGAGATCAGGCTAACTGATCCCCATGAGCTATCAGATCCCATTAGCCATGCTAGCACTTTTGGGCAAAGCCTCATTTTAATGTGTTTAATGTGATTTCTTATTTCCACAACTCAGAGCTGCTCTGTGCAGAGCGTCTACACGTGCAAGACATCACTTCCCACAGTGCCATGCTGCAGTGGAGGCCACTTCTGATTGGTGGTCTTGGACACTATGAGCTCCAGTATGGTCCTGAAATGTTGGCCAGCAGCCAGTACAGTACAGAGCAGGGGAGGAACCGAACACTGATCCTGCTGGGCGAGCAGAGCTGGGCGGAGCTCCGAGACCTCCAGCCTGATACACCCTACAGAGCCTGGCTCATACCACACACGCAGCAGGGAATCACCAGAAGCCTCACTAACAGCTTCAGAACCCTGCCTGGTGAGAGAGAGAGAGAGAGAGAGAGAGAGAGAGAGAGAGAGAGAGAGAGAGAGAGAGAGAGAGAGAGAGAGAGAGAGAGAGACAGACACATAGAGAGAGAGAGAGAGAGAGAGAGAGAGAGAGACAGACAGACACGTAGAGAGAGAGAGAGAGAGAGACAGACAGACAGACAGACAGACAGACAGATACTTAGAGAGAGAGAGAGACAGAGAGAGACAGAGAGAGACAGACAGACAGACACTTACAGAGAGAGAGAGAGAGAGAGAGAGAGACAGACAGACAGACACATAGAGAGAGAGAGAGACAGACAGACAGACAGATACTTAGAGAGAGAGAGAGAGAGAGACAGACAGACAGACAGACACTTAGAGAGAGAGAGAGAGACAGACAGACAGACACTTAGAGAGAGAGACACTTAGAGAGAGAGACAGACAGACAGAGACAGACACTTAGAGAGAGACAAACACGTAGAGAGAGAGAGAGAGACACTTAGAGAGACAGACAGAGAGAGAGAGAGAGAGAGAGAGAGAGAGAAAGAGACATTAAACTTTAAAATACCTTTTAAATATTCAAATAAATCTCCCACTCTTAATACATCTTTTTTAAAGATGTACAATAACAGTATATACTGTATATTTAAATGTACAATTTTTAACCATTAACCTTGTGCTTCTAGTGTCAGACTCTTATGACAAATTTAAACTTATTTTAGAACCTCTGAGGCCAGTGAACACATACAAGCGCTTATGGAGAGCTCCATGGATTACACTCATGGCTCTCTTCTGAGCTTAACTGATGCCATTCTTTTAAGTCCTCTGCATGCTCTGCCTTTTCTTTAGACAGAGAGAAATTCAGCATGTGTCGTAATCTCTGAGTTGCTACATATTTTGGTGACAGATCTAAAGCCTTTAAGTTGTACATTCTGCAACCTAAACCTGGGAGCCTAGCAATCTGTTATAAAAGAAGGGGGGAAAAGCAGGTTCCCTAGATCTCCTTTGTTTCACACAGGGTGAATGCGCTCTGCAGTGGGATCAGTGATTTTAAGTTGTCAGTGGGAGGCCTGACCACAGACCTCCAGAAAGTGGGGAGGGTAGATTAAAAAAGTGATTTAGGGAATACCACAGAGGCTATGATTAAGGTCCTTCCAACTAAAACTAAAACAAACTGAAGGAATTCTTTATATTTTTTGATAGATGATCATCATCCGTTGCTGAAATATAATAGATGCCGTTCTTTAATGGATTTCTTTTCTACTTCTCTACTTCTTTGTCCAGAGATGCTTGGTCCCGCTACATTGAGTGTATCGGAGTCCGGCCCAGACCGGGTGCGTGTGAGCTGGGGTCCAGTGCTGCCAGCGCAGGTGCACCAGTACCGGGTGGAGTACGCACCCATCCCTCGCGGGGACGTACAGACGGTGACCCTAAGCGGACGACAGAATAGCACCTTGCTCACACAGCTACAGCCTGATACACAGTACCTCATCACTGTAATTGCTGTACAGTCCTCCGGCCAGGAGAGGGCGATGTCTGTCAGAGCTTGCACACAGGAGGGTGAGCGAAGTTTACATTTTGAATGAGTTAACCCTAGATAATACAATTCTGCACAACATATTGTGTCGATCTGGATGACATTCGATAAGCTGATCCTAGTGTTGTTGGCTATGATGAGGGATAGTTTTAGGGGGAAGAGATCTATAAGGATAGGTACAGTTAAAGCTTATGCATAGGGAAAGGTATAGTGGTACGTTATGTCCAGGGACAGTTGTAGTGGTAGGTTGTGTATAGGGATTTAAATAGTGGTTATGTATCGGGATGGGGCAGGAGTGGGTTATTTAGGGGTTACTTTTGTTTAAGGGGTAGGGATGGATATAGAAGCGAGTTATTGTTGGGGTTTGGTTGGTTAAGCTCAACTTCAAAAAGTAAAAGTCCTGTCATAAGTCTGCCTAAATCTGTTGGTTTCTTTATCTTTAGAAATCAACCTGAGCTATGTTCATTGGTTCTCAGGTCGTGCTCTGAAATTTCCCTTCAATGTGCACTTTAATGCTGTAATGTTCATCCTAAAGCTGATAATTTGATGATGTGACAAATCACATAGGGTGCAGGGCAGAGTTTATAACCCATGGAACTACTGCATTTAATTTATTATTCACCTTATATAAAGTGGTAATTAATACATCTATTTCTCTACTTATTGCTTAGACTCCTTTTTTAATTAAATAGGTTAATTTAAGCACCTTATGTATCAGTTAAAAACTAAAGGTTCATTTGTAATTGTAATTGTAATTCTGTTTTAGTTCTGCCAGGTCTGACTGACCTCCAACTGACCCCGGTGGGGTTGGACTCAGTGAAAGTTGATTGGAGGGCCTGGAGTGAAGGGGCAGGGCTTCAAGGCTACTGGGTGAGGTGGGAGGTGGGGGATCGGTCTTCTTCCTCATCGTCATCATCATCATCATCATCACGCTACCTGCCCGCTCAGTCCCTGTTCACCATCCTGACCCGGGTGAGCCCTGCAAGTCGAGTGTGTGTGTCTCCGGTGTACAGGACAGCCCGGGGGGAGGGACTCTGTGCTGCACTGTGCACACACACGCAGGTACTGGTCATCCCTGACACGCATCAGCCAGCACACATCACTGCACACCAGCCTCTCACTTCAAGCAGCCAATTTGTTTCATTCCATCTTTGAGCTCCACAAACTGAAGTTGTGTGTGGGGACGTCATCTTCTAGAGCACGCTCCACGAGGATGGCAAGCAAAGCCATTAGCAGGTGGCACGCATCCTGAGGGACCTGAGCCATTCTCCTCAGAGAACAAAGTTGCAGCCAGGAGCTAACGGAAGAGAAGGTGTCTGGAAATCAGGCCGCTTTTAAATTTCTCAGCTTCATCCGCAGTCATCCTAGACGTGCTGGCGCAGAGGTCAAGGCCCGGTCTGCCTCCACTCTGGAAGAGCATAAGCATCGCTATGGAAACATTTGATGATAGATTACTCATGCCAGCATGTAGAGGACAGGTCAAAGCTGAGGTCAAAGGTGCATGAATATGGACACATGCTCGATAAAACCAAGATAAACTAAATCACTGAGCACTTGGTAGTACCCGTTCTACAGAGCGTTACCCTTTGGATGTGAACGCTTCAGCATTGTTCACACACACTGACTGCCACTCAAATAGTCTAGCTTTAATGAAGTACCATTCACTTTATGTAACTCTCTGTGCAACTCTCTCCCTATATTTTCTCTCTCTCTCTCTCTCTCTCTCTCTCTCTCTCTCTCTCTCTCTCTCTCTCACTGTCTCTCTCTCTCTCTCTCTCTCTCACTGTCTCTGTCTCTCTCTCTCTCTCTCTCTCACTGTCTCTCTCTCCTCTCTGTCTCTCTCTCTCTCTCTCTCTCTCTCTGTCTCTCTCTCTCTCTCTTTCACTGTCTCTCTCTTTCTGGCAACAGTTGCTACTCCATGGCAGTAGAGATGCTTCCGGATTCCAGAGGAAGAGGTGAAGAACATGGCTGGAGACACCCGGACGCAGCTGTCAGCATTCAGCATGACAGCAGGCACTGGGAGAGTAAAAACCAACACTGTCACATTAAAAAAAATAATAATTAAAAAAAATAAAACACTGCTTTCAGTATTGCAATGTATTTAGTAAAGACCAGCTGGTCATTTCTGACACAGGAATGGGTGTGGGACAGGGGGTTGGACTCGTCTGTCTGTTATTTTTGTATTAGACCGACCTGCGTGCTGTTGGAGCAAAGGCGAAAGAAAGTATTTATTCTTGCTTTTGAATAAAGCGTGTTATAAAAGAAAAAATGGTAGAGGTGCAAGTGGCAGAGGTCAGGGGTGCTTGGTGGAGCTCAGAGCAGAAAAGGGAAAGAGATTAATAAATTCAACTCATTTGAATTCTGTGTAATTATGGTTCGCCTTGGCCACTAACAAATGTGTGATAGGGTCAGAGGTTCAAAGATTCAAATCATTTATTGCTTTCATGCACAGATATTTATTTTAATTTACACACACACACACACACACACACACACACACACACACACACACACACACACACACACACACACACACACACAGTTAGTTAAATGCTTTTGCTTTGAGGCTGAATGCTTTTCCTGTGGCTATGTGGTGGCAGTGCAGGTTTGAATATACTGTCATCTTGTGGCCATTTGTTTCATTACAGCCCCAATATATGTAATAACATTGCTAATTCATTTCATGTGTTTTTCACACATACATAGCAACTGTCTTAAAAGAGACTGGAAAAATATTTACAGAAACTTGCAAATTTGAAATGTAATGTATATATTAAAAATGATTACATTTATTAAACAATGTCATAAGACTTTCATTTATGACTGCACAAATTATTATATTTCTTGTGTTAATGTAATTATTGCCAGCAAACGTAGTCTTCTCAATCCCAGTCGAAAGTTTCAGACAAATGCCTGCATTTCAAGGTACACCAGAGAGCTAGAATGCTCCAGCCAGACTGAGCCACTGGTCATAGGCAAGATCATCTAAAACAGTAACACATAAACCACACTGCCCATTCGCCATAGCTGTGAAACCACTGGAGCTTTAACTGGGAAAAGCAAGAGGTTCGTAGATAGCACACACACACACACACACACACACACACACACACACACACAGAGAGAGAGAGAGAGAGAGAAGAGAGAGAGAGAGAGAGAGAGAGAGAGAGAGAGAGAGAGAGAGAGAGAGAGAGAGAGAGAAAACATATACATATGCACTTGAATTAAATATAAACCCCATAACACATTAGTAAGCGTATGCATTCTCTTTTTTTTTTTTTTTTTTTTGCATTCACGTTTTTATTAATGATATAAAAACAGGTAAATACAGCACAAAAACTCTCATTACAGAGAATTGAAAAAATGGAGGAAAGTAAATAAAACTATAGGTAAATAAATTTAAAAAATCAATGGACAATGTTAGCTTATTTGATGTTAGTTATTTCCCCTGTAAGCCATGTACCCTAGGTGGCAGTATACTCATTATTAGGATTTCGACCCACGGCTTATTGGATAGAAGAAGAACTGAACACCAATCAGACGCGGTTAGTAACTGGGCCTACGCGGTCTTGACTGTGGAGCGGCGGGTTGGGGGGGTTGTTTGTTTGTTTATTTGTTTGTTTGTTTATTTGGGGTTTTTGGGGGGGTTGCAAGCTTTTTTTGTTTGTTTGCTTGTTTTTGTTTTTATATAAAATGTCGGGGAGCGATTTAATAATACCCGGAGAGGGGATTTTAATAGGCGGTAAGCGCTATTCCGAGGTGACTATCACGCTAGAAACCTGCCTGTTGCCGCCGGAGCGGCTAGCGCGCAGCCCGTCGGCCGTCCTCGGGCTCTCCGCCGACACCGAGGAGCAACTGCGGATCCGCGGCTGCGAGGAGATCCAGGCTGCCGGCATACTGCTGCGACTACCGCAGGTTAGCGCACGACATGCCTGCTGTTAAACGGATTTTCCTAAATCGCTAAGAGGTTTACACTTTAGTCATCTGGAAGGTAGGCGTTCAGCTAAATGAAATGCACTTTGCAAGCAATTCGCTATAAGGGTTTGTGTGTAAAGTGGGTTGTTATTGTTTCCGTTATTGTGCTTGGTTGTGTAAACTGGTATGTAGGTAGATATAATGTTGAGTAGCGGGGAAAGGCGGTGGTGTTTTCATCTCCCACCTTCATCCACCAATGTACTTGCATAAAAAAAATGAATTTGCCTGGCATCTCTTTTTTTCCCTCAGGTTGCCATGGCCACAGGGCAAGTTCTGTTTCAGAGGTTTTTCTACTGCAAGTCTTTCATCAGACACTGTGCCGAGGTCAGAGCTCCACATCACCTCCACCCGTCCCCAATTCATAGCCCACGCACACCTTCTCTCCTACCCACACCTCATACCCCACACCTCACACACACCTTCTGTCCCGCCTTTCACTTCAGTTCTATCCATGGGGACCTCTGGCTCCCCTGCCCCCATATCCCAGCACACCTGATAATCCCTGCTTGCAGAGCCTTAACCTCCTGGCCTTGGTGTTTGGAGCCTAGTTCTACCTCCCACCCTCACACACGTTCGTTCTCTCTCTCGCTCTCTCTCTCTCTCTCTCTCTCTCTCTCTCTCTCTCATATGCCCAGATGGTTGCCATGGCATGTCTGCACTTGGCCTCTAAGATCGAAGAGGAGCCTCGGAGGGTGCGCGATATACTGAACGTGTTTCACCATTTAAAGCACAGCACAGAGCACAGGTAACACCTTGTCATAACACTCTTAGTTCTCTCTCTCACACACACACAGATATACACACAGCTCTCTCTCATACACACAAAACACACTTCAGATCTCTGACACATACACACAGCTGTCACTCTCTTATATACATATAAACATATATTTCATCTCTCTCTGACACACATGCATACAAATAAACACTTCAGCTATGTCTCTCATGTGCGCACATGCATGCACACACACGTACGTACGTACGTATGTATGTATGTATGTATACATCACCACAGCTGTTACCTGGAGGGATTGAGTCATGAAGTACATTGAACAATGTATGGATTATTGAATAGAAGAAGAGTTGAAATTTTTTTAATTTGAAATAAACATATTTATGAATTACCATATCTACATTTAATTTATACTTTTTACATAGAAATTATTCATAGAATTTTTATAAATAATATAAATATATCTAATTATCTTAATCTTCATTCCAATATTTCTATTGATAGGATAGAATTGATAGGATATAAGTTTGATTAGGTTATTTCTATTTTAGACATAATTCTAAAGGCATAAGGCTTAGTTCTATAGCCTAATTACGGTGAAGCTATCTCTAAATTAAATTAATTTTTAAAAAGCCTTCATTCAATCTAATATTTAATCAGAACAGCAGCACTGTTAAAAACAACAGTCAAAATATCTACCTCAGATGAGGTCTGAGCTAAAAGGAACCGGGTGGTTCCACTCTGTCTGCTGCTTTTTAGCAGCTCAGACATGGTCATCTCCAGCTGCAAGTCAGGTAATGCACCATGGCGACTTAAAAAAGACAAACTGTACAGTTTGCCCTGTATTCATTACCAGGGACAGGGCTCACCCGCTGGTGTCCCGTTTTCCATTCAGTTCTTGGGTGAAATTTTGAAAGAACGGGTGACAACCCTAAGTAAGAGGGTGCTGACCTGTTTATAATGCACGGACACTAGCACGGTATGAGAGTTAGCAGTTAGCGGGAGCGTGATGTATCTGGTTGGTCCGGTGTTCAGGACGGCCAAGCCGATGCCTCTGGATTCCACCTACATCAGTATGAAGAGTGAAGTGATCAGAGCGGAGCGGCAACTTCTGAAAGAGCTGGGCTTCTGCGTGCACATCAAACACCCACACAAGGTGAGGGGTTCAACCCTACCAAACACCCCAACATCAAACACCCAAACAAGGTGAGGGGTTCAGTCCTGCCAAACGCTGTTGTCCTTACAACCAACAGCTACCAATCGGGGGCAGCTCACCTGTGCCTGTAACATAGTATGCTGCCCTCTGTGTGCCCTGCAGGTGATTGTGATGTACCTGCAGGTCCTGGAGTGTGAGCGGAACACTAAGCTAGTGCAGAAGGCCTGGTGAGCTCCTCCACTCCACTCTTCATTGTGTAGCAGGGAAACAAATGGAACAATTAATGGAGTAAACTTGCTGAAATGCCTTACACTCTCTTTCTTGTTAGGAATTATATGAATGACAGTTTAAGAACGGATGTGTTCCTGAGATTTAAGGCTGAGACTGTGGCTTGTGCCTGCATTTACCTGGCTGCTAGGTCTCTAGAGGTACACACACACACGAATGTACTTTTCTTTCACCCTTTCATATCCATGAACTCTCCAGCCCTGAATGATCTCGCTTCTCGTCAGATCCCACTCCCTGACCAGCCAGCCTGGTTCTTGCTGTTCGGGGCCACGGAGGAGGACCTGAGGGAGATCAGTGGGCGTGTCCTGCATCTGTATTCCGTGTGCTGCGCCCCGCTGGCCTCCCTGCTCCAGCAGGTGGAGGAGAGGCGCCTGGCCCTGGAGGAGAACGCGCACAGCAAAGGGGTTGGTGCCCTTGGCACCCCCACTCTGGACCCGCCCAGCAACTTCTCACCTTCCTCCAAAGGCAGTGAGTTGTGCTCCTTCTTTTTTCTTTTTTTTTTTGCTTGTCATCAATCCTGGTTTGTTGTGGTAAGTGTAATTCTCCCTCTCTCCCTCTCAGCCTCACCTATTGCTCCTCAGCAGAACCGACCCTCTCCGCTGTCGCATGTGGCTCTGAAAAATGCCTGCCGGAAGCTGGCGAATGGGGAACAGTAAGGCGTAGTGCATTACGCATTCTGCTGTGGTCACAGGGATAAATAAGATTATGCTGGAGTTTGTTGAGATGTGTGTGTGTGTGTGTGTGTGTCTTTAGGAAGACCCGACTGAGTCACAGTGACGAGAGGAGAGACACTCGCTGTGTACCCTCTCCTCCTAGACGCAGGTACGCTGACTTTCTACACTTTAATATTGTGGTGTGTTCCAGCCATTTAGGTCATTTAATGGAGAGATTTTATCTCCCTTATTCTTTTCTTTCTTGGGTCTTTCCTCTTTTTCTGTCCCCACTTCCCTCACTCTCAGACGTAGCCGCAGTGTGTCCTCTCCATCACGCTCTGTCTCCCCCGCTCATCGTAATAAACCCTACGGAGAGCGGGAACGCGACAGAAGAAAAGACAGGGAGAAACGGAGAGAACAAGACAGAGAGCGAGCGCGGGCACGCCGAGACGGGTATTCATCTCACAGAAGATGAGGCCGGTCACCGTGGCACCAGGAAGCCACACTCGTTTTCACTTTTCTACTCACTTTTGTATGGGGTTTTTTTTGGACACAAACGAATGGTCAAGAATCTGAAGTTCCCACTCGTCAGTGTGTTCTATGAAATTGTTGCTGTAAGCGAGCATCAGGAGTGGTGTGTCTCAATGACTCATGTCAGCAGTAACACTGGCATGGGAATGCCTTCGCTGTGCTGCCCATGTGTGGGTCCTACTGGAGTCCTGATGCTCTGCACTGACCTGCCTGCTTCCAGAATGGCTGGAGATCCGCTCATAGGGGTCCAAGCACTCAGATGTGCAGTGATGCAGAATCTATTTTGAAATAAATTGGACCAGTTTTATAATCGTGTGTGTGTGTGTGTGTGTGTGTGGTGTGTGTGTGTGTGTGCGTGTGTGCGTGCGTGCGTGCATACAACCATCAACAATATGATTTCAAAAAGGCCATAAAATAACAGTGCAGGCGATTGAGTTTGATATGGACCCAAATGTGTAAAACATTGTGTAATATTTGGCCTAAATGTAAGATGGCTATGAATGTTGGATGAGAAGAGTGAAAAAAGGAGACCCAAGAACAGATTCTTCACCAATGTATTACAATATCTTTACAAACATTGTGGTTAGTGAGACCGATTATGTCAAAGTGAAGTACGGAAGGAGAATGCTCCACATCTCTCATGGGGTTCTCTGTTGCTTTTCTGCCTGTATGTCAGGTGTGATGCACTCCTGGTCCTTTGACCTTTAGGGTCATACCAGTCCTGCTCCCATTAACCAACCTTCCTGTTATCATGCAGTTGTAAGATTAGGACCTTGGAAATCCTTTATAGGTTTGCTTACAGTGCAAGATTACCTGTTGATGTCCAGTAATAGGATCAGACACCTATTGTGTGTGTTTGCTTGTTTTAGGTGAGTTTGCTGCTTGTGCAAAAGCTGATCTCTGGCTCCCTCTTCTGCTCGCTCATGGCATTGCAGCAGTTGCGTCTCAGCGCCTGCACCATGCCCACGATCCTCTGGCGCAGCTTGCTGTGCCCCAGCGCCACCACCAAGGGGCTGAAGCCCACGAATAGCGAGGCGGAGAACTGCGAGACTGTCAGAAGGCCCTCTGTGTGCACGCCGCCGTCGTAGTTGTAGTAAGTCACCGCGGCGACCTGCATGACCCAGCTCACCACAAACAGCGTTACGAGCGCCACGATCACATGACCCGCCTTCCTCTCACTGCTCACTTGAGCTCCTGCCGTGTCGCCGCCAGCCGTGACGGTGCGGATATGCTTGACCAGGGTGCGCAGGGTGGCCAGGTTGGTGCTCACCATCAGCAGCAGGGGTAGGACCTCGTTAAGCACCAGGGAAGTAAAGGCGAATGCTGAGCCCTGCTCACGCGTAGGGAACTCCCACATGCAACCCAGCAGCGGCCGTGTGGTACAGCTGATCACCATCAGCACCGTGGTGGCATTGCCATGCACGTGCGTCGTGTAGATGAGGGCTGGCACAGAGAAGGCAAGGTTGGCCCCCCACACGAGTGCCAGCACCACCCACACTCGCCGGCGGTTCCTCCGCTGGGCCAGCGGCCCTGCAATGGCGCGCCGGCGCCTCAGGGTGGCATAGTGGAAGGCGCTGAGGGTGAGCGTGGTCCAGCAGCCCACCGCCCGCCACCAGACCCACAGGAGCATGAAGAGGCGGCACCAGGTGACCTCCAGAGACACGTTCAGACCCAGGTCCGAGATGAAGATAGGGACGATACGGAACAAGGAGGTCAGCAGGTTTGCCAGGCAGAGGTTGAGCAGGATGATGTCAGAGGGCGCTAGGTGATGAGAGGGGTGATTGAGAGCCGACTGGCAAACCTGAAGGGCGGAAGAGCGAGAGGTGAAAAAAAATTAAAAGATGGATCAAAGCAAAAGAAAGGATGTTAATATTTTACCAGTTATATATTTTAAGGACTAGATTTGGAGGGTTTTGTTGTTGTTGCTGGGATTTAGATTTACAATTTTGATATACGATGAAAGAAAATGAACCTATCAAAACCAAATCAAAGCCAATAAACTACATTCATAGCTCATAAACCTACTAAACTCAGAACTGACCTGAAATCAGTATTAGATGATCAGTGTTGACTAACAGTGCCCACACCTTGCACTGTCCAACAGCAAAGCTAAGCAAACTGCAAAATGGCATTAGGAAGGTAATAAAGTAAATGAGCGGTAGCTAGAATTTCTCTCTTAAATTTGAGTAGCTCTCCTGTCATATGTGGGCAGATTGTCCACACACAGACTAAGCCTTGTTTCAGATGTTAAAAAGGTCCAGGATATGGTGCAGTTTGTGTGTAGCAATCACTCTCATTCTCCCCTCTTACCGCAAAGATGACCAGAATGTTTCCCAGTATACCTGAGAAGACCAGAATCCCGAACAAGATGGCATCTACTGGGAGCACCTGTGCCATCCTTTCCTCTCATCACCCGTCTTCCACGGTCCCACACATCTTCTCTTTATCCTGTGTGTGTGTGTGTGTCACAGCCTGGGACCTCCTAGTAATGTCCTCTACTGCATCAACTTTGCCTTTATACTCACACATACACACACACACACACACACTGTACCAGCCCAGTCAGCACCAGCAGTGCTGACCACCATAATCTTTAGGGGCAATTTAATTCTGGTATCAGTTGCTATGCAACTGCCTGAATTGCATTCCCCAATGGGTCATAACTCTAAGAGCATCATACAAATGGTGGGACATTATACTGTTGTTTTTAGTTTTGTTTTTAGCAATCTCACTTATTAGTCCCAACTAAATACACTCACGTGCATTCTCTCTCGCATTCTTTTTTTGTTCTCCCCAAACTCATCTGGTTGGTCGTAACTCTTCTGTCTATAGCTTTCTGCTGAAATGTGTCTTTTTTTTTTGAGTGATGTTGATGTTTGTATGTGTGTATGTGTTCATGTACACTTTTAAGTTTTTTCCCTGGGCTTTTACTATATTCCTACTTTGTAAAGTGATAATATAAGTAAAATCGTGATCGTCGTTGTCGTCATCTCCTCCCACTGCTTTCAGTCACATGATTCAGCTCATAATCCTCTGAACCTGTGAGCTGAGGCAGGTGTGCAGGGGAGAAGGAAAAGTCCGAATTGCAGTGCTGAGGACCCTGAATCCTCACCGTTCCCTGCAGTCGTATTGATTGTTTGGAACTGCCTAAGGATCCACTGTAATCCAGGGAAGGTAGATCACCTGTGGATTTGAGGGTTTAGGACACAAGGTTGAACAAGATAATGAATGCATGAGTGTTATTAAACTGCTTCTCTGAGGGTGGTGGTATTGATTGCCAGTATTATTGGCCAAAATAATTTAAGTTGATGTCCTATGTGTGTTTGCTTGTGTGTCTTTGTGTGTGTGGGAGAGGTGATGGTTACCCCTGGGTCTTGTTAGACCAACATGCTTTTCCCCCCCATCGTTAAGAACAGTGCTGATTCACTCAGTTCTACTCAGACAAAACTGCCTATTTGTTTGGGTCAGTCATTTATTTGATTACGGAATATGGGATAATGTTTATTTCATTATTTAATATCAGTGTGAAGGTTTTGTTAGTTTATTTCTAAACTGCTTACTTGATTTGCTTACTTATTGTATTTGTAATTGCAATATTTTAATAGCTATCCATAACCTACAAAAACAGAAACAGCAGCAGTTTCATTCATCATCGTTAATGTGCTTTCTTGTACTACATGGACGAGTCACAACTCTCTGACGCACATGCACGCAAACAGCATCGCATGAACGGCCATGGAATAAATAACCTGGCGATACCACAGTAAATTATTAAATTCCAGTAAAAAGATCTAATATGTAATCAGAAATCCTTAGGAACAGTATTTTTATATGATTTGGCAGTACTAAAGATATGGAGGAAACCTGATTTTCATGTTTGTCAAAAAATAATTGTATATGTAGATATATAAGAAACACATTTTGTTATAACGTAGGAATGTCCTAAAAGCAATGCACTGACACTTCATCAGTGCTGCTCTCAGGGGCATCCTGCTCCTTTTTTTTATATTATTTAGTATCAATTTGAAGGTTTTGTTACTTTATTTCTAAACGGCTTGCTTGATATTAAAAGTCTTATATTTTTAATTGCAATAACTATTTTAATAGCTATCCATAACCTATAAAATCTGAAACAGCAGCAGTTTCATTCATCATCGTTAATATCCTTTCTTGTACTACTTGGACGAGTCACAACTCTCTGACGCACATGCACACAAATAGCATCGTATTGGTGACTTCTAAAAATATACAAATTGTTTATTAGAAAATTTTGGTTTTGTAAAAAAAAAAATGCATCCCGTTTCTACTATACTGGAACCAGAAATATTAAATATATTTGTTGCAGCAGCCATACATTACTAAGGGCTAATGTAGACCAGAGGAGAAACAGCGCAAAGCGATTCGTGAATACAGGTGAGTGAACGGAGGATGTCATGCTGGTGATCCGCGCTTACAAACACTCAGTGACGCGCGACTATGCGCGCGCACATACACGCGCAGAAGCGGAGCTACACATTCTTTACGACGGTTATCAGGCGGCCAAATGAAGATGAGGATTTTAAAATGGTATCTAGCTTGTCATGGTAAGCAGTATATTTAACAAAGTTCATGCATGCAAAAAAGACGGACTGTTAAAAAAAATTGCATAAAATAAGAAAATATCGTGATTGACTTGACTTCTCGACTGGGCTATCGAGGTCTCTCCTCAAGCGTTCGCTTTAAAACTGTCATAAAGAAACCAGAAACGTTCGCTTTACTTTAGCCTTGTTATTATTTTTCCGTGTGCAGGCTCTAAGTCCGCTGCGCTGTGTGTGTCGCGGTGGAATCCGACGCGTTGCAGTAGCTTCCCGGCGTGGATGAGAGCGCGCTTGTCTCCCTATTCCTCTGAATGTGAGCGCGCTGTCTGCCATTGCTGAACACAGAAGGCCCACGAGAGCGTGAAATGTCACGCCTATGGCGATCGCTTCTTATCCCCTGTTTCGCGCTGCTGCTGTACTTCAGCAGCGCGAGCTCCGGACTGCCTGGCCGGACCCGCGACGTCAGTCACACGCGAGATCCCTCTTGGTCGCAGCGCGCAGGCGGCGAGCTCAGAGGTATAGGAGGGACCGGTCATAACTCTTACACCCAGGCAATGTCACTACTCAGCAAAAGCAGGGATGCCAGCCATGAGCCAAGGCACTGGGGCAGGAACAGCTACCTAAGCAGCACTGTAGGTACTCTGGGAGCAGAGGCAGGGAGTCTGTGTGCTTACCGCATCCTGGACCAGGGGGAGGAGGGCCACCTCTGTTTCCGTCGTGCCTTACCCCACTTCACCTGTCCCAGCAGCACCTGCCGACAGGTGAGTTCATCTGGTGGCCTACTGGTGGCCAACCTTCTCTCCAACGGCAGCGTGCTCGTGCAGTGGACTTATCCAGCATGGCATGGTGCACAGCTTGGTTCAGGGCAAACCCCAGGGACCCTGGCTGTCCCATCGACAACCCCAGAAACCCTGAAAGAGACTGCAACGACAGATCGGGAGGGAGGATTTTTAGCCACCCCCCAGAAGAGCCGCAGAGTGCCGGTGCAAGAGCACGCGGGGGGCTTTAGATTGAGCTGCTGGTGGAATGGGAGCTACACGCAGTTCGAGTGTGCAGGCGTACAGCTGGGCCGCAGCTGCAGGGACTACCTACTGACAGAACTCCATGAGAACGTGCCCTACCGCATCTGCCTGCAGCCCCTGGCCCTGCCAGCCGGCCAGGACACGCCAGGCTTGTGCCTGGAGTTTACCGTCTCTCCCACTGGGATGCAGGACATCGTAATTGCCATGACAACGGTGGGAGGTGCCATCTGCGTGATGCTGGTCATCATTTGCCTGTTGGTGGCATACATCACGGAGAACATAATGAGTCCGTCCATACAACACACACTTACAGCGCAGCACTCTCATCGCTCACAAAACACACACCTCTGAACCCTCCACTCTCAGAAACGCACATTCACAACTCCTAACTCTATGTGAACCAAACACACACTGCACAACCTAAAAAACACTCACATTTAACAGCATTCACACAACAGTTACAAAATAGACTGCTGACACTCTCACTCTCCCACACATGCGTGCTCACAGAACTCCAGCACTCTTAACACCCCACACACTCTACTCACTCACACACACACACACACACACACACACACACACACACACACCCAATGGCAGACACGTACACACCTAAAACTGTGTTGGCCTGTAACAATCTATTAGTCATTGTTACAGTGATGAGGTATTCAGGAAAGGTATTCTCATAAACCGCATTCCAAAAAGAATAGTTTTCTGTATAAAGAAACACACACACGTTTCAGTTTTGAACTTCCGTGGTACTTCCGTTTCAGTAAATGATTATAGATCATGTGTGCAAAACACAGATCTGACCAGGTAAAGAAGGAACCACCCCTGAGCGCCCTCAGCGTCTCGTGCCTGAATGGAACCTTTACTTAAACTGTAATCTACACACTCGCATAGGCCTACATAACCATACTAATAAGCTGTTGCGCCCCCTAACTGTGACTGTGCGAACTGACCTCTGTTGATTTCCTGGAAATAAGTTTACCATTGAACTGTGCACACAAACTTAGGGAAATATGTTTAGTCGCATAGTTGTAGGAACATGTTATACAAAAGGCTTTACGTATATTGTTGAATAAATATAGTCTGTTAATCAGTAATAACAGAAGGTAATGGATGGACATCGGATCAGACTGTGCTAATACAAATTTAAAGGAAGAGCTTTCGTGGCTATGACAACGAATGAAAGCTAGTGAGAACGAGCTAAAATTAATTTCAATTGAATATAAGCTAATGCCAAGCTATCGCTAGGCTGTTGTCATTACCGTTGATTTAGGCTACCTTTAGTAACGCTAGCTAGCATTTTCAGAAGTGAGCTGTTCCTTACAGGACAGAGGAGGCATTCGAAGGATGTCGCTGCTTTCCCCGCTAATGGACCGATGCTGTTTTATTAACGAGGACTTCACGGTAACGCATACCGTTCTCAGATCCTTGTGGTGGAGACAATAATTAATTATATGCCTTTACTTTCTCTCAGCTGTTTTAGAGTTAGTAATATTATTCACTTTAAGGAGGACATGCGAACTGGTGAAGTCATTTGAATACTGTGCTTTTTTCCCCCTCCATTACGCAAAACCTCCTGTGTCAACTAATAAAGGATTAATGTATTTAAAATGTGCGCGTTTGTGTGTGAAAGTATTCAGAGACATCGTAGCCCCCACCGCGTAGTTATTCACAGTATTACATCTCTCATAACAGGTAATGTTTGATGATCGTCAGCAGTGAAAAGCTGACATTTAACATTTAACATTCACTCGGGTTATTCACCCCGGTCCTGCGTAACCCGGCAGCGCATGCGCGGCAAACAGCTGTTTGGATGACGCGAGGCCCCCGCCCCGTCTAGGCCCCGCCCCCGCGTGACATCACGCCGCAAATACCTCGCGCCGCCATTTTGCTCTGTTCTCCACAGCAGGGCGAGGCGGGTGCGCGCGCCGTCTCTCTGTGCGACACTTGCATTATTTCAGAAACTGTTCTGTCGTGTAGTCTCGCGTTTGGACGGCCGTGTAGGCAGATTTTCTTAAGTGACGCCGTTAAAACAGCTTCACATTTCGATTGGTAATTTCGAGAGAAACGTAATGCCTAGCCACCCGCTTCGGGTAGCGGTCGTGTGCTCGAGTAACCAGAACCGCAGCATGGAAGCGCACAACATCCTCAGGTAACGACGGAGAGAAAACACGTCAAATACATGCAGCGGAGCGAAAACACGTGTAACATACATGTACCGGACAGAACACACGTGTAACATACATGTAGCGGTCGTCGAGCTGAGGTGAACGACAGCAGCCGGCCGCACATTTTACGACACGGTGTTTCTGACTCGGTTGACATGAATGTTCAAGTCGTCCAGAGTGGAAGCTCAAAGTGGAGGGAAAAGCTTGAGAAATCATTAAAATAGCAGCAGCAGCGGCCAAATGTGCGCCTCAGATTATACCGTCGCGGCGTTTACGGGCTGTTTTACTGACCCAAGCCGGAAGCACTCGGAGCTTTTTGTCTCCCGGCTTTCAACATTTTTTACCGGAAACGGCGTTAGTGCGAAGCTGGTCAGAGTGAAGTGGAGAACTTGGACACGGAGCATTAAAACGACAG
This sequence comes from Electrophorus electricus, assembly GCF_041902795.1. Classification (NCBI taxonomy): domain Eukaryota; kingdom Metazoa; phylum Chordata; class Actinopteri; order Gymnotiformes; family Gymnotidae; genus Electrophorus; species Electrophorus electricus. Next base: position 18,107,524 of record NC_137518.1, on the reverse strand, counting down.
GGCAACGTTAAAGGAGTCCACGTTTAGAGTTTACCGTATGCTAAATCATACATTGTAAACTAAAACATTAACTGAGGGAAGACTATAGGTCAGTTGACTGCTATGTGACACATTTTTACACAAATTGGTAAACATCATTAGCGCACACACACTCTTGTTCTCTTGTTAAACTAGTGGAAGATCGACCAGGTAAGTGATTGTAGATCAGGGGGTCTTTCTCAAAGCAGGTGTTTACCGCTCATGTCTCTTATGTCCATGAGCTTGTCCACATGTTGGTTGCATTTCAGTTGTTAACTGTTTCTGTTTTCTGCAGTAAGCGTGGTTTTGACGTGCGATCGTTTGGAACCGGGACCCACGTGAAACTCCCCGGGCCAGCTCCAGACAAGCCTAATGTGTACGACTTCAAAACCACTTACGAACAGATGTACAGCGACCTGGTCCGAAAAGACAAGGAACTGTATCCCGAGGGCACGTGCACACACACACACACACACACACTAGGACCTTTACACTGCCCAATTTTTACACATACACTCTCGCCCCATCAACATTATTTCTTAACACCTTTTTCCTGGCGGTATGAACGGTGTGTGTAGGTGACAGATGAGCGTCTTTTTTATGAGGTGAACTAGTTCTGAAGAAGGTGGGATTTCAAAATTTGAATTTTTTTCCCCTCTCAAGACATGATCTCATGCTTGACTGGAGTGGCAGGTTTTTAATGCTTGCCCTGCTAGCCATCAGTGGTATTTAGACTAGTGTTCTGTAAACAGGTTGCATATCAGTGATAATGAAGTGGCACCAGTCTGGTTCTGAGGTGCATGGAGCTCCTCCTCGCCCAGTCTCCACCCAGCCTGTACTGCTGTACTGTCAACCTCCCTAAACTTCTAGTCCCCAATAAATGGAAATCCTCAAGAGTTTGTCTTGTGGAAAGGCCATGGGTTTCACACGCAGAGAAAAAAAAATCTGATAAAATACTGCATTGAAAAAGTTGCCAGCTGAGATATTTGTTGCTTGTGCAGACATATGTCTGCTTGGGAGTTTCTCCACTGGCTGGAATGAAGCAAAAAAAAAAAAAAAAAGTACAAAATGAAACACTTGACATACAGATTGAATGTTATTTTACACTTTTTTTTTCTACTGAAGTTCGTGTCCTTTTCAACAGGAGGCTCTGGCGAGGTTGGAGGAATGTCATTTAATGTTGAAACATAGCCCAGGTCTGCGCCCCCCACTGGCTGAACAGACTGGATGAGAGGAACTATTGAGCAGAGTGGTGTGCGTGCACTGGGGCTGGTGAGGTTGACCAGAAACAATGTACACCTCTGTGGTATTAAGACAGCCTCATTAAATTGAATCGCCAAGGAATGATGAAAGAATTTTTTTTTCTATAGTTTTGTATTTAAGCTTGGGTAAATAGCCGGCCAGTATAATGCGCTTCTTTTCTCCACGGGGGGGGGGGGGGGGGTCTTGTCTAGATGTACATGTTTCAGCTCCGATTAGAATGTGAGCTGTTCCAGCCTGTGGATGGCAGAGCTCCCAGGTGGGTCGGACCTAGTTTGAATGGTGTCGGTCCAAAAGCCTGCAAATACTGCAGTTCACCACTAGAGGTCTGCAGTTACCCATCCTCTGTCCATTGTGATAGATTATTTTACGTATATGCAGTTAAATTTGAACATCTCGTTAATTTAAGATTATATGAGAACTGAAATTTATTGCAGTCAATGTGAAGTTATTTTTAATTTAATAATTTCTCTTTCAAAAATATCCTGAACATTTAAGCAAGTTTTGGAGGGAAGATCCAACTTGAAGTAGATAAAGATTTTACCCAACAAATAATGCAAATGAGAAGCTCAAGTCTGCTGGCAGGCTAAAGGAAGGGACCGTAGCTTCCGTCCTCGAAAGCATCTTTTGGAGTGGAAAAGATCTATAGATCCTGGCTGTTAATTTGTAAGTGAGATTGAGCACATAAAAATATTTATTACTTGTATAATTAAATATTCTTATATTTGATCGTTTGGTTGGGTAATGAGAGAATGTCAAGTTTATTCAAGCTGCTACATTATAACGTCTAGTCATTTTTGGATGGTTTAAGGACAGTGACTCACTTCATCAGTATTTAGTGTGAGTAGCACTCAAGCCCACAGCTACGCATTACTTTTTTTTTTGACGATGTCACATTTTGACCACTTGGGGCGCACAAGTTCTGGAATTTGACACTGCTTTTGGGCTCAGTCGGCTGAGGTCACGTGAGTCAGGTTGGTTAAAGCTCTGGGCAGAAGCTATTTCTCACAGATCCTGGACCACCACCCTTGCCTGGCTAAACCTCTGCCTCAACCATTTTAAGACAAACAGCAAAACTTTCCTCGGTTGAATATGAAATTGGATACTTCCACACCCTTTTAATACAAATTCAGTTTTTGCACAAGCAGTTTCAGTGAAATCAAACTGGAGCACATCAGTTGCCTCATCCAGTTAAATTCTGTCTCCGTTCTCCAACCTCCTACCACCTTCAATTTATTATGTGATTTAAACATCCCATATGTAATTCATTGTTCAAGTCAAACTGCAGTAAGCCATTCTAGCATTATTTGTTTCCACACAAATGATGCAGATGTGCTTCAGCTGCTGTTTTGAGACACTTTTCAGTGCTCTGTGTACAAATGTGTGTACATTGCGTGTCCCTGTATGTGGTGCTTCCCTTGACACTACTGCGCAGATACACACAGAACGGGATCCTGCACATGCTGGAGCGGAACAAGCGCATAAAGACGAGGCCTGAGCGCTTCCAGAGCTGCAAAGACCAGTTCGACCTCGTCATCACCTGCGAGGAGCGGGTCTACGACCAGGTGCTGGAAGGTGAGCACGTCTGATCTCCCCTGCAGATGCAGGGCTCGATGCTCAGACGTCCAGTGTTGTGTCTTTTCTGCTTTTAATCATTCTAGAACATCTATATCTGCTTGAGTTCTTGAATTTGAGTTATTGCAAGAGTTCTAAATTTTTCCAGCCGAGTCATGAATGGAGTTGTAAAACTCTAGCCTGTGAGTCCTTGTTGGAGCGCAGATTTAGTGTGAAAGAACAGCTGATTGTATGTGTGCACACATATGTGCAGAACTGAACTCCCGCGAGCAGGAGACCTACCAGCCGGTGCACGTCATCAATGTGGACATCCAGGACAACCACGAGGAGGCCACGCTTGGAGCCTTCCTCATCTGTGAGCTGTGCCAGTGTGTAAGTGCTTTATCTAGAATGCACACACAGTCCAGAGTGTGTCCCTCAATCACAGGTTTGTCTCAGTGCCGCTGCTGTGATGGCAAACAGCTGTGTCCGGCAACACGCTAAGAGCTTCGAGCACTGCAGCTTTTGGCTTGGGGAGTTTGTACACGCGCATGCCCACGTACACACACAAGCACTGGAACTGTGTATGCTCTGGAAACTTACTCTTTCCAACTCTTCTCTCTTTCCGCTGCCTTTTCTGTCGTGTGTGTGTGTGTCATTGTCTCAGATCCAGCACACTGATGACATGGAGAATGAGATTGATGAGCTGCTGCAGGAATTTGAGGAGAAAAGCAGTCGCCCTTTTCTCCACACGGTCTGCTTCTACTGATCAGTGTTAAATTCACAACCATGCGCACACACACCAAAACCCCACTGAACACAAATGGTAGACGTACTCTCATACTGACACACAAAAGCCCTTACTGAGAAGAAATGATGCCATTTTACTCTCATACTGATGGCATTCTGATCTGCTGCTGCACACACTCACTGCAAACAGTTTGCATGAATAGGTTGACCTCACACGCACCCACAGGTATTCAGTGATGATTGAGTATGCACAGATTGGTTGATGGAGGGATGGTTTCTGTTTTATCACAAACCATGTAATTCTTTTTGCCCACCCCTCTCCCTGCATCAGTTATCTCACACTAGAACAGAACCACTGCCTCACCCCCTCCATATATTTATAATGATTTGTTTATATTTTTATTTATATATATATATATATATATATATATATATATATATATATATACACACACACACACACACACACACACACACACGCGAAAGCAGCCAATGCAGAATACATGGTTGTGTTTTGGGGGTTCTTCTATTGTTATAAGTATGCATAATAATAAATATGCTGATTGCATAGTTTATGGTGAAGATGGCAAACAGTTTGTGTGAATGTGAGAGAGACTGAGTGGGGAAACTGTTTTTACTTGAATAAGTCTGATGAACTATGGCAGACTGAGTTTGATAGTCTCTTTGTAATTTCTGTTTGTAGTTATTTAAACAATATTTGACTTGGAAACTATTCAGGATATGTTAGGTTTGTTTGTTTTGTTTTTTTTCCTCCTTTTTGTAAATTGAAAACCTGTATAATTGTAAGCAAAAGGACACTGCGAGTCCAGAGTGCCTGAAACTCTTTGTGTAAATATTATGGTAAAACTACGAAATAAATCTCAAGGAAATGCAACGAATCCGGTTTGTCTCTTAATTACTAAGGCTTTGAATTTCTCCAGTCTCATCTTTTGTGTTTACTGAGCTTTTAATGACGGTGGCCATCACTGTCGTGTAATCATAAACCAAGCGGATCTAGGAGATTAATGGTAAACGTTCGGAATGGAGGTCTGGTGAAGTACATCGGACTTCTCTCGTGTCCGTTTCAGGTGACAGCCTCGCTCGAGGTGACCGTTTGCTCCGTGACGCAGGAGTTCCCAATTAAGATAATGGGCTGGCTGTCGCGCGCAGTCTTCATTTGCGGGCTGGTGTGTACTGGTGCAGAGGGAGAATTTGAGATGCAACGTGCGGCCCGGATACAGGATTACTGCAATTAAGATCAGTTTCAGTGCCCCCTTAAAAAAAAACCTGCGCCTCTCAGTGGCGCATGTGCTTGCTCGCATTTATGGGTGCAGATGTAGCTCGAGCCCGCGCATCTGACTCACCAATTAAAGAAACCGTGTTTTCTAGCAGCGAGAGGTCGGATTTCCGCGTTGCTACTGAGCGAAGATACGCTGCCAGACTTTAATTTGAGAGACGGCATTTGCGCCCCGTCTTGCTGGAAAAGCAGGGTGGGAGGTTCCAGATGCCGCGAAAACCGTTGTGCATGAATTTGGTGTAGACTACACGGTGTTTGAAATCAAACGGCCGCTAAGATTGATTAAGTAAACTGATAGTTTGTGAATAACGACGTTATTTTGTAATAGCACGTTTATTCGACAAGTTGTAATGGACAGACGATGCGCAACGCCACATTTGCCTTTTCGAGCGTCTTTCGCCTCGAAGCGCAGAGAAATGTACAGGGTGGCCGCGGCTCCGCGCAAGGACTCCCTGGCTGCTCTCCTTGATGTCCCTCTGCTGCGCTGACAACCCGTGATACCGGCGCATCGACAGTCCAGCCACCGGAGCCGCAGGTGTGTGTCATCGAAAAAGGCGGAAGACAACGGAATTGGATGCCACCGAGAGAAGCGGCGGCGAGGCAGCGTGTATGACCGCCCAAACCTCACTGTCTCCTGGTTTTGTGGCCCCAGCGGCACGACGCGAACGATGAAAGCTTGGCAAGTTTGAAACTTTTGCTTGATGGACTGTGATTAAAGAGAATGATCTTTATGGTTATTGGCGCTGCTTTGGTGATGGTAAGAAGATCTGTTCACACCCTTTCACTCCCTGTAAAAAAAAACCTCACTGTATATTTGGGACATATTTAGTGTCAGGTCGGGAATTATGTAACTCGGCCAATGTGTGCCACCCTCAAAAACCCGGAGCGCCTCTTAACTTCCTCTGAGCGTCAGCCGATCACTGGACAGACGTTTTAAAACACATCTCACACGTTCAGCATTATTACAAACTTGTCTTTAGACAGCCCCCAGAGCTCTGCTGTTGGAGATGCCGTGTGCTTTGCCTGAGCTCACTGCCGTGGTTCTTTCCAGGCGATAGCGTGTTGGTTGGACATGAACGCGCTGTTGGACCGCTTTCACAACTACATCCTTCCACACGTGCGGGGGGCGGACCGCGTGTGCCACTGCAGCTGCGGCAGGTAAAAACTTCCGAGCGCGTGGACTGTAACGGAAACGACAGCGAATACCGGAATGCCTTAGACTGCGCAACTCTCCATCTGTCTCTGTCCGTCTGTCTATTACTTTTTATATTTTTTAACCTGCAGGTCTGCAATGCCAAAAGCTTTCGGGTCATGACAGCGTCTCTGACACAACGCACAGTGTGCGCTCCCCGTAATCGCGGCGAGCTTCTGGTCCGGTTGGGGCGCTGTTTCTTAGGATTTAAGGCTTTTAGTGTCAGTTTGAGTCTGGGCGCGAATCATTGTCCTCGCTCTTCGCAACACTAGCAGTGAGAAGCGTAGGCCATTTTGCCTTAGCCGCGCGCTATACGGAGAAGGCATCCTACTGCAGTTTCACGGGCGCGCGGCAGCAGATGCCTGTGGGGAGAGCCAGGCTACACAGCGCGTGGTGCGTCGTGGCATTTTCGTCGGCGCAGCTTTGCAGCGAGAGAACTGTTTTACTCCCACGCACATTCCTCCAGGCCGCCTGATGTGCGCGCTTGTGTTCTTCAGTCGGAGAGAGGTGTGTGTGGGAGCGGATCTGTTTCTGACGACAATAATGCATTTAAGATATAAAGCCTGAGCGGGTGGACACATGCGAGAGAACCTCTCCATTTCAATGCTATAACATATCTTGCCATATGACACTGGATCTCTGCAAGAAAGGAAGCCAAAAACACAGGCATTTATACAGCATGCTGGCTGCTTGTAAGATTCCAGCTTTCATTGCTATGATGTTTCCACATGTTCCACGACTAGTCCAGTGCTTCTCAGCTCTGGTATCAGTACAGTGGTCCTCGGATTTAGTACCAGTACACGCTGTCAGATCTGCTACCAGTACAATGGTTGTCTGGCACTCCTTTTTCTGCTCAGTGCTCACTCTGTTCTAACAAGACTTATTGTGGTTTACCTTCTTACACAGCAGGACATGGAGGGGACAGCCCCAGGTTCACTTTTGAACTGCAGCATTTAAGGAATCTCAAAGTCTGCTTTAAAAAATTCTTCTCCTCTTCTTTAATGTCTGGGATGAGTAGAACCAGGCCTGTCTGCATCACTACTGAACCGCTCATGTGACAGGATGCTATGTGACCTGCAGATGTTTAAGTAATGTACATGGTGTGATGTAAGGACATGTAATCTAACACAGCAGACACCCAGAGGCTCGTGGCCCTTGTAAATTTCATAGAAACAGCTCACAAACCAGTGGTTGTGTATTTTTAATATCAAAATGCCAGAAGGCGTTGGCCTATGTCTACATTGCTCATAAACGTACAATTGAGGAGTTGTACTGTTTAGCTCACAGTTGGGGTGAATAGTTTAATTATGTTGTAACGATTGTGTTCACATTAAGCATCATCTCGTACTCCTGATTGCTGCTCTTGCTGTGTGGCTCTACCCTCTGATGTTACTGACAGGTCAACTCTTACTTCATCGTGTCTCCTTTACCTTCAGCAGCATGACCTTGACAATACGGTTTGATGTGTCAATCACTCACTCACTCTTCCACGCCCCCTCTTGCTGCCCTATCAAGGCACAGCCTGCAGTATGTGATCCCGTACGAAGGCTCCAGCTCCCCGGACCGCGATGGGCCAGCAGGGGGCAGTAGTGTGACTAAACAAGAGATGGATCTGGTTTTGGGGCTACTACTGGGCTTCTGCATCAGCTGGGCCCTTCTGTGGCTCGACGGTGTCCTTCAGCGCCTCCTGCGTGTCTGGAGAAGTCGACGACAGCAGGGTGAGCTGATTTTATCTAATTGGCTCATTTGATAATTTTAGCCTCTAAAGCTACCTGTGGGCCCTCCTTTGTGGTTAGAATGTGCTCAATATTGAGTGTTGAGTTTTGTGTGTGAGTGCATGTAGTCGGTTCTCTCACACTGTAGCACGGGCATATCCAGTTTTATCAGCAAGAATGTTTTCATTCCAGCCCGACAGGATCACTCTTGATTAGTTGATTAAACGGCAAGACCCACTGATTAATTAGGTATTCTCCTGAATAATAGTAACCTGTACCCAGCTCAGTGAGGACTCCAGAAAAACAAGTTTCACTCACACACAAAGCAAGACTTTTTTCACAAAATATGCAACACAGTAAAGTGAATGATTACAGTAATGCACTGGTGTAGCTGCACAAGTCCCTTTAACAAGTCCAGGCCTACTATACTGCTGTGTATTGCGGGGTGTAAGAGAAACAGGTGCATCTTCCCACATCTAGTCATTTGTAGTATCACGTGTCAGCAGTGAACTGATGGCCATGAAACCCTGAACCGAGTATCAGTGGCCTTAGCGTCTGGCAGCGAAAGTATTTTTCTGAAGCACTGGTAGCTTTCCATGTAACCACGGATTTGGGCATTGTGGTATTTTGGTCAAGGAGGAAATGCGTTGCAGTTCCGCTCTGTCTCCTTAAACCGCAAACGGCCTGTCCCAAAAGCAGCTAGGAGCGCTGGAGAGGGTGAGAGTGTTGGAAGGAGGAGAACGAGGAGTGAGAGACTGAGTGGAAAAGGCAGGGGGATTTAAGTACACACACGCTTAAATGCCACGTGCCATAACTTTACCAGGATTATTGCACTGTAATGTCTGGGATTATGTTGGATTAGTGAAACACATTGCAGGACGTGGAGAAGTTAACTTTATGTACACATTCTCTACATCTTCTTCAGAATTTCTAACATTGGTGGTCTTACATTCTTTTGTCATGCCATACACTCCTCTCCCACATATCCTTCACATTTACACCAATTGGCAGACACTCTTATATATTTGACAGCATTCGTGCTCGCTGGGAATCGGACCCCTGACCTTGATATTACTAATATCTTGTGCTAGCTGCGCTATCAAATGGGCTTTTAATATTTTGACTGAGCTGCACAGGGGGGCGCAGTTGTCCCATCCTCCGTCTTCCCTTTTATTCTCATAGTCCATCCGCTCACATGTGCCCCCCGTACCTCCGTTTAACTCCCTGCTTCCCGCAGGCAAACAAGTCATCTTCAATCACACCCGCGTTCACTGATACTGATCCACTTATGAATTATAAACTCTCATGTGAGGAACACACATACACACGTGCGTGTCCTGAGCTTCCCAAATAAAGGAATTAATAAAGTACAGTTGGATAACTTTTTCAAAATCATTGTAAGATGGAGATCTGCAGGAGGCTGTAGAATGGTGTCACGTTGACCCCTTTTTAGAACAGCTAAGGTGATCCTAAAAGTTTGATGATTTCAGGAATTGAGCCTCTGCAGTTGTAGGAAAGTCACATGTAGGCTACTGGTTCAGATTCTGATTCTTGCAGAAAGCATTTTTTCCCCTTGTATAAGTCTGTTAGGCTATTAAGTATTTGTTTAATGATTATTGCTAACAATGAATAATGCATAATGCTCTTTATAAAATCATTTCATATTTATTATATTAAATTATTAATATGCAGTTTATTGACTAAGAAGCCTTTTCTCTCCATCTTTGTGCTGCTACGTAGTCAGTAGTGACATCTCCTTTGGCACTGGGCACACGGCTACATGCCCTGTCCCTGTGCTCTGCCTGCTCTGGGGAAAAGAGTTGTCTCGTGTCTCTCACACACACACACACACACACTCACTGTTCCTGTGTGACTGGCTGTCTCTCCACAGATGCGTGGCGAGCGTGGAAGTGGGTGACGCGCGTGTGCAGCGTGCGAGAGCTGCGAAGACACTTGCAGCTACGCAGACACGATGACGCAGGAGACAACAACGTAGTTCACATCAAACAGAAGCACTACCACAACGGGCACCCGCGCAGACCATAACCCGCGCACCCATACAGCACCACCCGCGCAGACCATCACCCGCGCACCCATACAGCACCACCCGCGCAGACCATCACCCGCGCACCCATACAGCACCACCCGCGCAGACCATCACCCGCGCACCCATACAGCACCACCCGCGCAGACCATTACACAGACACCACAATGGGCACCTGAGAGAACCTTAACGCACACACCCCACAACAGTGAATATTTTCTCACACATACATAACCTTGGAGCAAAGGATGGAGTATTTCACCAATAGCAGGACTGGAAGCACAGACTCTGGGTTTTTGTTTTTGGTGGGGGGTGTCTGGGACCCGTCTAAACATCCAGCCCCTCCTTCAGACAGCAAACAGAGGCCACCTTTGCACTTTCTTCCTGCCTGAGATATTAACACTGAGGTTAGATGTTTATTTTGCTTGCTAATGTCTGTTTTTACAAGTTTGTCAGGCGTGTTAGTTTTGTACAGCAGGGGTTCGATGTGTACATATTTTTGTTAAAAAACTAGTCAATTTGTGTATGAGAAGTTTTGTGTATATTTTAGGAAAAACCAGCATGTCCATGAAACCTTAGTACTATGGTGCAATTCTAGAATATTGGTGCAGAGCCAGAATATTTTAATGAGACATCAGCACAGGCAGGGACTTCCTAGATTTGTGATTGTAAATGGATACGTTGTATATGGAGATGAGTGTTTTATTTGGTAAAATTGTGTGTATTGTGGGATACTAATGTGCATTTAAAAAAAAAAGTGTGACACTAGTTTAAAGCTGGAAAGGAGATGTTTGTCAGTCTTCCTCTTTAGTCCTCGAATATCCAAATGTTCTCGTGCCGATGTGCGTCTGTTTGAATAAAAGGTGATTGAGTGGAACTGCGCCGAACCCATGTGTGCTTTTCCGTTTCCTTTTAAACTACTCACGATTTACAGTGTAAGTGTTCATCTAGGATCAGTTCTTTTCTTTCCATACAGTTCTGTGCTTTAGGATATTAAAGGAAAAACCAGATCTCAGAACTGAATATTAACATAAAGGTCAAGGTTTTTTTTTTTTTTTGTAAGGAATTTGTTTTACTTTGTCAGTGATAAAACAACTCAGTAGGGTTAGTTCTATTGTTTTCAGAGCTTAGTTTAACAGTGGGGGAACACAATAAGAGACAAGATCTTGTTACACATACGTTAGACATTTGACACTTAATGAACCAGCATTTCTACCCCCTCCACTCAACTAGTGTTGACCAGACTGACACAGCTGTACTATGGAAAAGGACTCCTTTTTATTTTAAAAACAGTTGATCTCTGTACCGTAACCAGTAGTAAGAAGGTAAACGCTTAATAGCAGTGGTGTGTCTAGGTAAGAGTTTAGCGTGCTTTTTATTTTTATTTTTTTCTTGGGCCAGGCACTGCTGCGATGCTTCAGAGTTTAGTTCCTGCTCACCTGGATGTGATCTAGATTGGATTGGTTAGGGCTGAACATATACTGTACAGGACTAAACACACCAACTGCGTACTAGATATGGGGCAAAAAACACCCTTTGGCTCAAGAGTGTACTACAGGGGAGCCATTTGTGATTCGGCCACAGAAAAGACAGTTTGTTTAGAGGAGAAAATGGCAATTCCACTGAGATCCATACAGATCTCACTATTGATCCTGTCATCATTATACACACTCCCATGTGGCTGCTTTAACATTAGTAGGTCACAGGGCCGGTATGGAGCTATCCAGAACTACTCAGACAACTGTCTCATCTTATGAGAGGTACAACAATCAGGGAAAATAATTTCAGATTAAAAATTTTCATCTAGGAGCAGACAGCTCCTGATCTAGGATCAGTCTGCTCCTGAACACATTCATCTTCATATACATATGTATGCATAGCAGCTCTGACCCTGAACCAGTTGTCCTGTTATGCAGTTATTTTAATATGGTCCTTGAACTGGATTCCTAGTTAAACTTCCTTCGGCTCAGTCTGTTTAACTGCCCCCTGAGGTCCTGCCATTCCCTGCTCTACAAATGGAACAGTCCCCTTTTCAGCTGTACTGCCCTCCTCCATTAGTGTAATGGTAGAGTCTAAAGAAGCTGGGGCATCTTCTAAGGGAGAAAGCACCTCGTGTGCCTGAGGGGAGTCATTCTGCGGGACACTGAAGCCCAGCTTGGCACCTTTGCTTGCCAGGACCCCCTGCTGGCCTGGAGGAGCGACACTGGCCTCATCTAGGCCACCGTCACCGTGCAACCAGTCCATCTTCTGCTGGTGCTGTCGGATGGCGTCGTCCACGCGGGCGTCAATCATCGCCTCTGTCAACACACCATCCTCAGAGGAGTACGCAGCGGCCTGAGAGAAACGGGGAGAGAGAGTGCACAGCTCACCACATACAAATCAGGAGTCAACGGCGTAGGACCAAGAGAGGCACTTCACTGCCTCCTACCGGTGGACATGGTAACCGTGACACACATACACAAGTTAGCGTCCCACTTTCAGTTATTTTGGTCGGGGTGTGTATGTGCAGCGGGGTGATCTACATTAAACTGGAGCATCGTTAGCGTCAGCAGACGTTCCAGCTCTCTGAGAAAAGTTTCAAAGCCCCAAGAATCAGCAACACAATGTTGGGAGGAACGCAAAGGATCGGTGTAAACTGTGCACAAAGTTAAGGGCAGTTCCCCTACCTGCCAGGCCACACCCAGTTTGGAGATCTCTCTGCCCGACATGCCCTCTGCACGCTTGGCAATCTCAGAGCACTTCTTCCCGTAGTCAAACTGTGCCAGCTTCAAACGCCTGCAGAGAAATGGTGGGGGGTGACATGTACATACACTTGTGTCTTTATACGCACACAGTCCACTACTTGCAGAGATCAGCATCCTATCTATACTGACCAAAATAGCAAGGAAAAACCTTGAATGAAATTCTAAAATATCTGGCTAACAGCCGAGGGAGGATCAGATCCTCTGTACCGTAGGGATCTAGAATGGAGCATCCATTCATTCCTGTAACAAGTTCTGGAATTAATCCCAAGAGCTACAGCTCTCGCCCTTGACCTGATAAAACACTCACTCACCGTCTCGGAGACCCATCTTCCCCCGGCCAGAGGACAATTATTTTGGACGCGCGCGTGTGTGTTTGTGTATGCATCTTTTGTCCTGACACTTTCACCATCAGTCAGGCGATGTGTACTGTAAGCAGGAGGCCCTATTGTGCATCTACACTTACATATAAACTACTATGCCATTCCCAAATGTAGCTTTGGATCCAATAGCTGTGTTATCTTGACACATTTTCACAACTTTCAGAAAGAAGGTATCATTTATTTTTGGCTATGAAGCTGAAGTTTTATGTACTCACTGTCTCCCCCCAGTGGCCGGCTGCAGTACATATCTGTCGAAATAAAGTCTGACCAGTCTCTGTCTCTCCTCGGGACCAGGAAGGGCAAAGTTCACTATTTCATCAATGCGGTCATTAATAGCCCAGTCAAACTGCTCTGGTTGATTGCTGGCCAAAACCAACATAAACCTACACACACACACACACACACACACACACACACACACACACAGAAAGTTGGTTTAGTAGGTTTGTATTATGCCAAAAAGAAACTGGCAGCAGCTGGACTGTTTCAGTTAGATGTATAAAGCAGTATTCCACACCTCTAGTTTTACAGTCTTCAGGTGTGTGAAACTATTACAGCTGTAGTTTACAGCCAGATATGTGAAACGCTAATTTAACTGTATAAAGCTGAAGTTTAACTTGGCAACACAGGGTAACTGCATGTAGGTGACACTAATTTAGCTGGATATGGTGTGTAGCCATATTTTAAAACAGCTAAAGTTGTAGTTGTCTAATCATGTGATGCAGTAATTTGTGTGTGTGAAGCTGAACGCACTTGTTACTCTGCTCTCCAGTGCGGTACAGGAATGCGTTGAGCGTAGCTCTGAGATCCTCACTGATCTTCTCCTACAATCCAAACCCCCACCCAACAAATCCCACCAATCAAACGCTGCTGCGCCATGTCACAAACATCCTGCACATACTTTCCAATCACGACTACCACACCCACACACTGCAGTTACAGTGAGAATTATTTTAACACACTCAAGACACTCACAGTGGCTCTCTTGCGTAGGAATGCATCAGCTTCATCCACAAAGAGGAGGAGGCTGCAGACAGACACACACACAAAGAGAGAAATTATACACCGAGAAACTAAGGCAAAATAAGGGAACAGGACAATGTTGGTTTGGGTGGAGGCACCAGGGTGGTGAAGATGGAAATGCAACTTTCATTCAAACAGTTCCATGTGCTTTTCTGGCTGCCTGCTGCATGTGGTGTGCGACACACGGTGTTCTTACCCACGGCGGCTGGTGCCAGCCCAGTCGAACACCTTGTGCATCGCAGTTACGCCCTCTCGGCCCATCGGGGCCACGTCTCCTCCCGTCATAATGGCATAGTCCATCCCAGAATGCATTGCTAATTTCTGCTCAGATGTCACAGGAAAATGACCGGCAACATTAGAGAGTAAAGAAATAAGGTGTCATACCTAGTGCAGACACATGTAGAACAGGGGTGACCACACCTGCTTCTGAACATCCTGCCTCATTTCTAACCCAAAGCCACCTGATCCTGCAGTGCATTCAATATTAGATTCAGATTTCTAAACCATGCAAAGAAGACTTCAGCAATCATTACATAGAACCGTGAGAGAGAGAGAGAGTGTATACCTTGGCAAAAAGTGTTTTCCCAGTTCCTGGAGGGCCATACATCAGGATGTTTCGGTAGAGGCCCCGGTTCTGACGGGTGTTGCGTGTTGCTATGGCAATGTCACGGACACGCTCCTCCAGCGATGGCTGTGAGACAGTGATAGACATTTCACTTCCTCACGAAATAATGGCTCAGGTCAGATAGAAACATTCCTACAGTGTGGGTCTCGAAACTGGTCTGGAGAACACACATTAATTGTCTCAATCTTGTACTTGAATTTGACGAACACTGGACTCAAAAAAATAAATAAATAAATAAATCACTCCAGGGTCCATCTAACCCATTACTAAGATCTTGGAAATAACTTATTTACAACTTTGTCTTTTATCCATTAAATGCTTGCATATTAAAACATTCTCCAAAAATATGACCCATCTTTTATTGGGTGCCAGTATGAAGTACACTCTTGTGACTGGTGAATATCCAGTTCCCAGTGTCGTCCTTAGGATCACCATTTAACAAGCGGGAATGATTGCAGTAGAGATGAGCCTTCAATATTTCAGCCCATTAATGTGTCAAATGGTCACATTTCAGTCATTATTACTGTTATAACAATGTGATGGAGATGTTTTCCACCTGCAAGACCCAAGTCTGAGATCAGGGGTAGTTGCTACCCCTCTACCTTCACTACAACCAAGTTATTAAAGGTAGCATGGTCATCATCACTAAGCACGGTGGGTTATGGTATCTACAATATAGAACATCACTATGGCTAACGCAAAAGTAGATTTTCTTGATTTGTTTGGCACCTCCACACATATGCACCTCCAATCAGTAAAACCAAAAGTCAAATGAAAAAAATCCAAGATGACTTTGCATTAAGTTTGATGGGCTTGAGAAGTTAAGGCAGACCCGAACAGCCGCGGACTGTCAGGACCGAGCGGCACTCGTTTACTGATACTCACACTGAGCACCACTCCCTCCAGCGCATCCTGGGGTTTGCTCATCAACCGCTTAGTCATCTATAAGAGAGAGAGAGAGAGAGAAAAAAAATTATGCATTAATAGATTTTTTATAAAAACCATGCTACTCAAAAGCACTCAGATTGTGTGTTCTTGTCTGCGTACCTTGATGGGGTGCTTGATGGCTTCAGTCACCGTGAAGCGTGATGTCTCCCTCACCAGTGACGGCTTGCCCAGCCGAGCCTCGATGTAGCGCCCTGCAACTCCTGTGGCGTTCCGTGCAGTGTACACCCCTACTGCAAGCAGAGTTAACCCTGCCACCTAGTGGTGTGGAGACTTCATGTAATCAGTACACCCATTAACAAATTGGTTTATAAAATGCATTATTCAAAAAGTGTCCAATTAAAAACAAAACAAAAGTGTGTTTTTACCGTCGCAGTCACTTTGTCCCAGTCTGAAATAAAAGCCCTGAAACCTTCACCAAACACAGCGCCAGCAGTTCTGGAAGATAACGTACAAGAACATCAAAGCCCAGGAGAATAAGGACTCATTAGCCCACAGATCTCCAAACAAAAGCTCCTCTCTTAGCTGCACAGGCTTTAGCACAGTGTGTGTGTTGACATCAGTGTACAAATCTGATCGTGAAACAAGCACACTCAAATTTCAGTTTCCTTATTCCTCGCTTTCATCAATGGTATATTCATATAACCAAACCTGAAGTGAATCTGAAACTGCTTAATGCTTGTCTTAGTGGCTCATTATAGCTGCAGCTGCTTGACTTGGGGTTTAAGGCAAATACATATATGAAGGAAACTGAGTGTGTTCCCTCTGCAAGTGATATGTAAATAATGCAAAATCGCTTTTTTTCACAAACGGAAAGTGATTCATCAATTGCACAACTCGTTTTGACATCGTTCAAAAGTTTCATAAATCAGGAGTAGAGCAGTTTGTATGTCATTCATGTGCCTGTGTACAGCTTAGTCTGTAGTATAATTTGCGTATGCGTGCATACCGTATACTTTCTAGAACAGTCTGCCGGTGCTCCGCTGCTTTAAGGCGGATCTGTTCCCTGATGATGTCGGCGTTCTCCCTCTCCACCCGGCCTCGAGCCTTCGCCTCCGCCTCCACGCGCAGCATCTCGTTCTTATGTCTCAGTTCCATCTCGTGCTCGATGGTGGCTGTACCAATCACAGCGCATCAATCACAACACACGAGTCAACCCACCAATCAGCAAACAGACAGATGAGCTCCTTTGAGGCTTTAGGGAACAAGCGGGTGCTATACCCTTCCTCATGGCCTCCTGCTTCTGCACGGACTCCTCCTGCCTCCGCAGGTTCTCCTCGTTAAGGGCTTGCTGAGGGAAAAGCCAAAAAAAAGAAGCAGCAGCACTGAAGTTCAGAAAAGACCTTAGAGTGACATGCCTAGGACAGGAAGCAGCAGGGCTGCATGACACCACCCCCATGTACGCAGTTCTGGCTAATCTCGTGACTGTGCCTTGACGGTGTGTAGCACGGTAGTCGTGTGGAGTGGCCCTGGGAAGCCGTTGCACTGCTTGTGACGTTTCCCAGCCATGACGTAGCCCATGTGTGTTAGAAGAATGTGATGACCGGCCCCCCCTCGCAGGTGGTGTGATGTGGAGTGGATGGTGTGAGGTGAGGTGGCACCTGCTGACGGAGCTGATCCTCATAGCGCTGCCTGGCCAGCTTGTCCTGATACTGTGCTTTCTGTGAAGAGGGGCAGAGAGATGAACATGGACTCTCACACACACACACACTCCACACTCACACACTCACACTCCACACTCACACTCACACACTCACACTCACACACACACACTCACACACTCACACACTCACACTCACTCACACTCACACTCACACTCACACTCACACTCACACGGGTAGGCCAGGCTGCACAATGCTGGCAGTTTTGCTGTCCTCTGGTTACCCAATAAAATCATACATTTTAATATAAAGAACTAAAAGAATGTTTAATGCAGGAGTTTATAAATCAAAGCCACGTGCATAATCTGTAGGCTGAGCGGGTCTCTGGGCGGCCTGTGGCACAGGCGGGTCATTCGCTCACCGCTTGGTGCTGTTTGGTTTCCTCACTCAGCGTCTTCCTCCTCTCTTCTGCCTGAATGCGAATCTGATCACCCTTTAGCTGCTCTATTGCTGCTTCATACTCCTGAGAACACATATGCACAGTTTTTACACATCAGGGATTGGACGAACATACAGCCATTGTGCAGGACCTATAAACAGGGATTTTGTTATATACCACCACTCCTTTACACACCTGTATGTATTACTCCAAAGTTCTACACGCAGATTCAGGGGTGTCATTAAAGTGGGCCTTCAGAGATTAAGCCCCGTTTACTTTTCCAATTTATTAAAAGAGCCACTTAAAGTTATGCTGCATGGCTGAGCCCCAAATCTTTACATTCCCAGGAAATGCCCCTTCTTAGATTAAACTTAATCCTGCACTAAACTATGGTTTAATGTGATAATGTCTAAAAGATACTTGAATAATAATAATAATAATAATAATAATAGTAGTAATAACAACAACAATAATAATAATAATGCCAATATCTGGCTCTTTAAAGTCGGACATTAAGCAGGACAATAAAATGAAGAGCAGTTATACGCTACAGAACTCAAGGCTCATAAAGGCGCACTACCTTTATCTTGCTCTGGTGCTCCATCTGAGTCGTCTGCTCCTGCACGCGTGCCAAATCAAGCGCTTCTTTTGCATGGCCTGTAATTAAGAAGCCGAAAGATTTACACTTTAAAAACTGCACAATAGTTAAATCAGATCTCATAGGCACAAACATGCGGTAGACTGAGAACAAGCTCAATCTCAGTCACGGGATTAACAGCATACTCCTGTACGGACCTCAGTGACCCCCGACCCTTGGTGACTAACCGGCGTCTACACGAGAGCAATACTTGTAACAAAAACTAGCAGCGAGACAACGCGTAAGTGTCAGAACAGTAACCGGCCGCCTAAGACTTATTCTGCCACACGCCTGCCCACCTCCCGGCGCACTACCCGCGGACAGCTGGCCAGGCGGACCGGCAGCTCATCACACAACGGCGGGCGTCTCGGACTGGGCACGTACGGGATCTGTCGAGCTCCTTGGCAGCCTGGGCCGCGCGCTCCAGCCCCGTGGGGTCGAAGTTGCTCCACTTGTCCTTGGGCTTGTCTCCTCCGTTACCCCGCGAGCCCCCGGGCGGCGGGGGCGGCGGCGGCGGGGGCGGCGGCGCATCTGGAGGCGCACCGGCAGGTGCTTTATTAAGCCCGAACAGCCAAGACATGGTTCGGCAAAACGGAGAGAGAGCGGAGGGCTCGTTTTCCCGGTTTGCAGGTCACTTGTTTCTACCGACACGTCCTCCACGCACGTGTCACGCCGTACCAGTCCGCGCACGCGCACTGCGCTGGCCTAAGCCTCGCTCTGATTGGCCAACTCACGCGTCCTTCCAAAAAGGTCATCGGTGAAGCCACGCCCCACCCACGACATACGGTGGCCGTGGTGTGAATGCGTTCCTTAAACTTGAGCTCACGCCAAACACCGCGTTAAGAGGTTCAAGTGTTTTAACCGTGGTGTTTTGTACCAGTCTCTAGATACTGTTTATTTTGTTACTGACATTAAGCATCCCATGTAACAATCGGTATACTCGTCAGCATGACTTCTAAAGATATTTTTGATTAGTACAATATTGTACACAGAAAACTGGACAATCTCATTCTAAGAAACTAACGCGAAAGAAATCTGACATGCAAATGCAAATTGAAACATGCTGGTCTATACCTATTTATTGTGTATATTCAATACAATATTTTATATTTCAGAATTTATATTACAATACTTGTGTGTGACCCATTGTGTTAATTTTTTCTAAAGCACTGAGTTCTTGGAACCAAAATGAATAATGCTATAAAAATAGATGATTATTATTACACTAACACAAATAAATGATCATTTTAACGAGAAAATACAAAGAAAGGGTTTATTAACAGGTACAATACAATACAGCATTTACAAAGCCACATAGAGAAGACACTGCAAACCAAGGTTATTTGCCCTTGGACAGCACTTGGATTAGAATCCAGACAGCATCTTAAGACAGGGGTGCTGAGCAGAGTTTCCCACTTTATTCACAGGCCTTCATGGTATGACAAAAAAAGGAAAACTGAACCAAAAATCTTTTGTCAATGTTTGACCCTGGCTCCTCACACACAATTTTATTTCCTAAAGCAGATGTCTTACACCCTAGGGTGCAGTCTCCTAAACACACAACTGCACAAAGCACATCACAATACACCTTAAACTCAATTCCAAGTTAAACCTCAAAAACCTTGGAAACTGACTGGACTCTGAGAATGTATAAGGGTGGGCCAAGTCTGCTCCAGGAACACCACCCTGAAGAGTTTAGTTCTAACCTTAATCCAACATAACTGGCTCAAACATTAAAATGTGACTTATGCTGGACTAGGGTTGGGACTAAACTCATGTAGAACAGCAGACCTCCAGTCTTGGTTCTGCACTGTGCTGTCCACTGCAATAGGGATTCATGCTGTTCTGTGGCTAAGTGGAGTAGCAGTAGCAGCCTTGCTGTGATTGGCCATGAGGAGTGTCCATCACTGCAGCTGTGGGATGCGTGAGAACACGCCCGGTGGTTCTCTGTCATCGCCCAGTGCTGCTCGAAGCCCCTCCTCCCGCCGAGCCTGTGCCAGTGTCGCCAGAGCCTGGAATGTGCGGGGCTCTGTGATTGCCAAGTCACTCAGAATCCGCCGGTTCACCTGCACACTGGACTATCATGGGGATTTAGAAGGTCACCTTAATATCAGATCATACTATCAGTTATTTAAAGTTATTTACATTAAATCACATTACATTCCAGATTAAGCATATGGTCATGAGATGAAGAGAGTTGTTGACTGCAGGTAATAAAATGTCCAAAATGTGAAATAAAACTAATTTTTCAAAAATCAGTCCATGTTCTTTAGAGTCAATATGATAGGAAGAAAACTGTCTGGACAAAAAAAAGAGCAGCAGACAAAACTATGAAAGCAATAAATGGCTGGCTTGTGGCAGAAACCAGTCCAAATAAAGGTAGACTCACTTTCACGAGGTTGTAGATTAACACGGGATACTTCATTCCGTGCTCACGGGAAGCTGCAGCGATGCGAGATATCCACAGCTGTATGAAGGAAAGCAGTGCAATCATCAACTAAACCGCATCATTGTATTCCTTTTGCTAGTTATGGAGAAATGGCTTTAAGATAATGCACATGAATGGTTAATTATAAGAATGGGTTTGGATCTTACCATCCTCATGTTGCGACGTTTGGCTTTTCTAGCCTTTGATGCATACACGAACGCCCTACGGACAGCACGAACGGCCAGACTATAACAGCGATTCTTCCTTCCACGAAAGTGCTATCAGTGGGACAGAGTCAAAGGTTAGGGTGGCTGACCAGCATGTTCTCGAGAATTCAATACCGCAACGAACTTGGCGGGGAGATGTGATCACTGCAAGCACACCTGGCCAAGACATAACACAAAGAACCAAATATGCAGTCTTAGCGCACAGGCTGATGCTAGCTAAGATAAGATAAGCTACGATAACCTATTTAGTGAATAGTGTAATGATTCCGCTCACCCGTGCATTCTTCAATAGCTCCTGTACTTTCCAGTACCGATCAGGTCCTCGATTGCGTATCCAACAGGGTAATGTTAAAAACACCATGATTTACTTCGACAGACTGTTTTAAATAATGTGAATTATATGACCTTTATCTTTAGCTAACCAGGTGGGTTTTTTGCTGGCACTGTGAACGTGCCTTTGGACTTCCTGCAGAGCAAGCGCTGTCGCTAAGGGTACATGTACAAATAAAAGTCCTAGTTTCCTTTTCCATAGTTTTATTTATTTATTTATTTATTGTTTCTGGCTTTGCCTTCATTTCACAAATGAACCGCCTTTCCCTTGCCCACTGAACTATTTTTCTTTATTATGTCATTACTTTATTATATTATTACTGGTTGGTTTGTGGTTGTGGTTGACGTGTGCGTGCGACCTTGGTTGCTAGGTACCGGGTAGCGGCACTCTGCCAATCCCAACGACGCACAGCAGGAGGAACAATCACGGGATTTGCTTCCCATCTGAATCTGAATAGTCTTCTTACATTTAGTATTTACACGTTAATTATGACGTGTAGTATATGCGTTTATATGTTTCCTATACCTGTTTTTGCAATATTTTGATATATTTTGACAAACAATTGTCAAAGAATTTAGTCCAGATCTGAAGATGGGTAATTCCACAAGAAGACCGTTTCCAATTAGTTTTGAGATTAAAAAAATACAAGAACATTTTTGGCTCACGTAGAAATTAATCACCTACATAATGATTTAGTAACATTTCTTAAATACTTAAATGTGTTTTGGTTTTTACTTTTTTAAGATAAATTTAGATATTAAAAGTCAGACGGATGTTAGGTCATCGTAAAAATGTAACTTCCTCCTAAACCTGCTGGGGAATCATGGGATAGTGGAGGACTGCCATAGGTCACTCTGTGAGTAAGTCAGGTAGAATTCCTAACGATGTCAGCGGTGTGTTTCTGTTTGGGACGGCACAGTGCCTCGGCCTTCCGCTCCTTCACCGGCTCGGCGGTAAGTTGTAGACTGGTGTCGTTTGCGCGACGAGTGATCTCGGGTCAAAACAAGAAAAAGGTCAAACGGATACGGAGTAACAGTCCCTCTGTTCCGCTAGTGAGAGATATTGTTAGCTTTCCTGCTAATGCTAATGCTAACTAGCGGAGTTACTGGGATCGTAGCAGCAGCAGTAGTAGTAACTTTGTCAGCGACCTTTGTTATGAAATCTTAACTGATGTAACCTAACTTAGTAATTACTAGAATAATTACTTTGGTGTAGGATGACACTCGTTTGTCACCCAGGTTGCTTCAACATGTGAACATCGACCATAAAAAACATTTCCATTTACGGCATTTAGCTGATTTGATCAGTCACGTCAACAATAAATGTCCGTCATCAGTTCTGATATTTATAATTTAATTTTGGAATGACAATGCAGTAGAGACATATAACACTCCATAGGCTGTGACTAGCTGATAAGTTGGGTTTGGTTGAGAATGTATTTCGTTTTTAAAGGTGCCACTCAGCTGCCTGTAGGGGGCGTGTCGAAAAAGTACATTTGAAATCTAATTGAAGGCAAATAAACCGGCTTTATTTCTCTTCATAGGCATTCTAATATTGTTTAAATCAACAACCTTTGTTAATTACCTTTGCTTCATCTGCTTCTTGCACGGATCTTCACTCAGTTGAAGTAAAATTCACTGAGTTTTCATGGTTGAAATTATAAAAGGCTCTTTTTGTGGATCACGTCACGTATTTTCACTTTTTTAAACCATGGTTTAATATTGCCTTAAACACATCTGGTTGAGTAAACCAGAGAGCTGTTTATATTTAGGAGAAAACCTTTTTAGGCAGGTCTGTGTCATTCCTAAGAAGTCCCTAATTTATTTGCTGATGTTTGTTTCTTCATTTCTCCCGCAGGTAGTGCGCTATGTGCAGACGGCTGCAGCTGCTGCCCCCCAGGCACAGGTTAAGAAGCTCCAGATATACCGCTGGGACCCAGACACACCCGGGGACAGGCCCCACATGCAGACCTATGAAATAAACCTCAATAAGTAAGTGCACCATTACTGGCTCACTTCTGTTGCCATGTTTGTGTTAGCCCTCCTCCAGACCATCAGTGGTCAATTTCTGAACACAACTCTGCTGTTCTGTGTGTGTGGAGTGGTCAATCCAGAAGCAACACGGCATGATGGGCCTGATGATAACCTTGTATCAGATCAGCTCACACAGCCGTGTTTCGACCACAATGATATTAATGCCATGCTCAGAATGGTCTGCCAACCAAATCACATCCAGCCCAAAGTGGTTTGAGTGGTCAGAAACTAAGTATTGAAGATGGGCCACAGTCTGTAGCTGGATGCTTATAAACATCACCTATGATATGGATAACTAGTGAGTGTAGGTACAAATCTGGTGTTTCTAAGGACTAAACAATTCTGTTATTTTCATTTTATTACTTAATATATAGTACTGTGCAAAGTCTTGGTAGCCCAAGAAAAGATTTGTTTGTAAAACACTATGTAACACATAAATATGCACTACTGAAATAAAAAGCAAATAAACTTCAATACAGTGTATAGTTCTAAGAAGTCTCATTTTTTGGTTTTTCAGTGGAAAGCAGAGGCAGATGATATAAGCGCAGGTAGATGATGTATCATCCTGCTAGACTTCCAGTGGTGCTCTGTTGGAAAAACTTTCAGCATGACAAACTTCTAACACACTGAAGCACAATTAAGACCAATGTCTGTTCACTTACAAACAACGCAGAACAAGAGTTAATAATTTATCATCTTCATTGCTGATTTGTCAGTATATTTACTGATAAACGGTAGCTGAGCAAGAGGCCTAATGCACAAAGGTGTTTCATTTTTGCTGTATTGTTCATACATTGGACCTTGTCAGTCTCTTCCTTATTTGTTTGTGAAATGACAGTTGCTGCACTTGGAGGAGGCTCTTATCTGCCAGTGATGTGCTTTTATTGTTCAGTATTCACTTGTTTTTGTTTTCGCAAACCTTTAAATCAGTCATTTATCTTAGAAGTGCTGAGGATCCACCTAGATTTGGCTGCGTTTTTAACAGTTTTCAATGTGAAATCTGTTCACCTATTGGTGTACCACTGCACTATTTTAAATACACCCACTCTGTGCTCCTGCCCATAGCTGTGGTGTAATGGTGCTGGACGCACTGATTAAGATCAAGAACGAGATGGACTCTACGCTCACCTTTAGACGCTCCTGCAGAGAAGGTAGGGGAGGGGAGGCAGCCCGGCATTTAAATAACAATGTAGTACATTGTGGCTCTGGCTGTGTGCTTCAGTGTTTGGGTTTATTCGGGGTATTGAGTACATCCAGCTCGCTAACAATGTTGTTTGTTTACATGGGTGATGGCTATAAAATAATACAGCCTGTTGAATATTTATTACTCAGTTATAAACATTTGTCAGCAATAATAACATGGGTAATTTATTGTTAGCAATGGTTATGGGTTTTTGATGGTGATAACAGAGGTGGGCAGTAACAAAGTGCTGCATAATTCGTTACTGTGCTTCTAAAGCATCTGCACTTCAGTAAAGTATTTCTATTTCTGGAAGCTTTTTACCATGGCATATGTGCATGCTCCTCTTTCCTTTTTGCATTTGATGCTGTGGTGTATATACAAGCAACTACATTTTATGATTTAACTAGTGAGTGTGTGTGTGTGTGTGTGTGTGTGTGTGTGTGTGTGTGTGTGTACGCACAAATCAGTTTTTCCAACAGTATCACTGCTTTCACTCAGGTGCAGGGTTTGTTTGCTTGGTTCACTACTGCTGTGTTAGTGAGGTTGGTTTTCTGGTGCTCAGGTATCTGTGGCTCCTGTGCAATGAACGTTGATGGTGTCAACACGTTGGCCTGCCTGCACAAAATTGACACCAACACCAGCAAAGTGACCAAGATCTACCCCCTTCCACACATGTACGTGGTCAAAGACTTGGTGCCGGTATGTATCCCACACACCTTTCATGTAGTTAGCACAGAGAATGATCTAGAACTACCAAAATAGTTGTGTGGGGGGGGGGGGGTTGTTTGTTTGTTTTTTAAAATATAGACCACAATCAGAAATGAACACACACAAACTGAGACAGTGATGACAGGTTCTCCATGGTAAATGACTGGGACTAAATGTTCTAAATGTTATTGGGGGGGTAGTCAAGTTGACCCTGTTTTAATCTAGGATGTGCGGAATAAAGAGAGACTGTCTCCTCTAGGACATGAGTAACTTCTACGCTCAGTACAAGTCTATCGAGCCATACCTGAAGAAGAAAGACGAGAGTCAGCTGGGCAAGCAGCAGTACCTGCAGAGCATGGAGGACCGCCAGAAACTGGTACCGCCGTCCTCCACCACGGACACCACCGTAGTGCTTGAGCTGGAATTAAAGAGCTGTAGTATAGTAATGAATTACTGCTTTTCAATTTAGGTTATTGTAACCTGAAGGACAGTAAGACTGCGATATGAATGAACTTGTGATGTGGGGGCTGAAATGTATTTAATACATTTGTGTGCGTGTGGGTGAATGTGTATGTCTGTGGCTTCAGCATTGCCATTAATTTGACCTTGCTTTTTTTGTTGTTTGTGTGTGTGTGTGTGTTTTTCAGGACGGCCTATATGAGTGTATTCTCTGTGCGTGCTGCAGCACGAGCTGTCCGAGCTATTGGTGGAATGGAGACAAATATCTGGGCCCTGCTGTGCTTATGCAGGTGAGGCGTGGGCAGGGCATGGGGAGGGGTGATGGGAGCGAGCGCGAGGGGTACAGCTGTGGGGGAGGGGAGAGGGTACGAAGCGCCGTTTATGGCAAAAGCCGCGTGAGGACGCGCGAGAGTGAACGTGGGTGCTAGCCTGTGAAACTCCACGCGAGAGGGGTTTGACGAGTGGGAGGAGCTCCATGGCATCCATCGTCAGTATATACTGTCGTCGGCATGGCGATGCACGACTTTTTCATGCTTTCTTTTCTTTTTTCCTCAATTTGTCTTTTTATGTAATTTGCTGAACAGATGAACGTGGACATGCCCACCATTCAGGTGCTGGAGAAACACATACATGATTTTAACATTTTAATGGACTGTAATTCAGAAAAAACCTGCAACACTTAAATAATCAAAAGGTAAAGCGCTATGTGCAACTACGTTAACTCAAGTACTAGAATAAACTAATTCCATGCCTGAGTGCTGTGAAGGTTATCTGGTCAAAGAATATGTGTTTGACAATGTTTGGGTAACATCTATAATACTGTAATACTATAATACTTGACCAGCAGCTGATTTAAAAGCTCAGTCGAGTTCTGGGATGGTCAGTGGTGGTTGCAAGGTTTCTGTGCAGGTATTGAAAAGTGGAGTTTCTATTAAAGCAGGAACTTGAATATAGGAGATTATTACCAAACTTGATGATAATTAGTGATACCCAGAAAAGTATAAGGGTAAATATTTATCATCCACCTTCGCACATTTTCAGCAGACTAGCAGAGATGAAAAAGCTCCTCTGTCAAATTCCTCTTCTCGCTTACAAGTGTTTCTGCTTGCTTGCAGTTTCACTCTCTTGCGCACACTTCCACCCTCTTTCACAGTGGCATTTACATTTACGGCAATTAACGTGAGACTTGCACTCTCGCGTGTCCTCGCACAGCTATTGTCATAAATGGCGCTTCATAGAGGCCAGAGGTGTGTGAAGGGTGAGGTGAGGGGGTGTAGAAAGGGCTGTGTGGTAGGAGGTTTCTCTGTCTCTCTGAGGCTCTGCATGTGTTCCTCTCTGTGTTTTCCAGGCGTACCGGTGGATGATAGATTCACGAGATGAGTGCACAGAAGAGCGACTGGCAAAGCTGCAGGATCCATTCTCACTGTACCGCTGCCACACCATCCTGAACTGCACCAAGACCTGCCCCAAGGTACAGCATGCAGCCAGGACCAGAGTCGCCAGAGGCATTGTTGGGCCATCAGCTTGGCCATGATGTTAATAATAATGATAACTAATAATTGTGATGTTCGCCCTGTTTTCTCCAGGACTCTTTCACAAACACAGACAAGGTCGGGGTGGTGTGACTAACACTAGCGCTATTTCATGAATACTTTCTCACAAATACACAAACTAACATATACATACAAAATGTTTGCCATTTAATAACATCCAACACCATGTGTATGTTGCAACATTCCCTACAAGCAGTAGCATCACAAATATAGCGAACATATCGCGCGTCAGTTCACACAACACAACCGCTATGTCAGCGGTGAAAACGTTCATAATCAGGGAATAGTGGGCAAGGTAAACCTCTTTTCCAATTCAAAGGAAAACGATATTCGGAAATCCCTCAGCAAACTCCGTCAATAGTCAGTAATACCCTGGAGTAAGGAAAAACATCATGCACCTCTGGGTATGTTTCTACGAAAGCGAAAGCGGAGGGAGAAGATGCGAATGGTTTCCCAAGTGAAATCCAACCACCTGCTGCTTCCGTGTTTCCAAAAATAAGTTGTTGGGTTTTTTTCGCTGGTTCCTGGGATCCCCTATTTCACAGTCGGTCCATTCACAATCATCCTCTCCATTGGGCGACCAGTCCCAACTATAGTCATCTGCTCAGAAAAGGGATGATTCCTGAACTCATGCAGCATGCCCCCTCCTTACAGGGTATGGGCTCAACAAAAACACAAAGAAAAAAATAAAACGCAGGACTTCATAACATATTTACATTGTTACATGTATTCAGCCTGCCTTTATACTATTTAAAAATAATAATATTCATCTGTTTTATTTATAAAGCACTTTTCCAGTGCATAAGGCTATGTACACCTAATACATAACAGTTATGGTAGTTAATGGCAATTATTAGACAGTGTTGTACTCAGGACAGTATAGCATACCAGTTCATTCCTGAGCCTCCTACACTGGAAGTGCTGACCTCAGAGGAATTACTCCCTCAACTCCTTTCCTCCTGCCCAAGACCTGCCTGTCCCTAAATCAAGCAAAAGGACAAAAATGTTAAGTGGTTTATTTTAAAGTCATAATTGTTAAGAGTCATCAACTACTAGCATGTTTTGTATTGTTTTGTTTTTTACTGTGTAGGGTCTGAACCCCGGCAAAGCTATCGCTGAGATTAAGAAGATGATGGCCAGTGCGTGATCTGTGCCCTGCCCACCCATCCGCCGCAGTGACAATGCAGTGTTCTGAAGATAATCCGAGATCTGACCAGTTCATATGTCCCACCACTAACATCCTTCAGCTACACACACCCTGTCTCACCTCACACCACTCCGCAAGAGAACAGGCAGAGCAGACTGTGCATTTGTTAATAAGAGAAGCTGAACAAAGGAGAATTTAATGATGCGGTATTTCTTTGTTTTTGTCTAGTACAGAGAGAGTATGTATATGTGCATGCACGTGCAAATGTCTGTCTCTACATCAGTCCGTACCTGCGTGCGATATTTCATTCAGGTGTAATGTAATTAGACAATGGGAGACAGTGACTTGTGTGTAATAAATTAACGCCTAAACACCTTCCTTTGTGACAGAAATTGTATATGCTTTACATGTGCAACGCAGGTTTTCATTTCTTCTCTCAGTTCCAAAAGTGCTGGTATACAGGTTTTGCATGTCCAGTACATTATCTCGGGCTTTGTCTCCGTTATGTGCAGACTGCCACATGGGGGCGACAGGGAGCGAATTTCAGGGAAATGCTCTTTAGACAAACAAGCTGAAGCAGTCATTGGTAGCTCCAAAATGAAGTAAAAGACTTTAAAAAAAACATTTTTTTTTTTTAAAGCAAAAAACCTCTAATGCTGGAAAGTACATTTTCTCCATTTTCTCCTGTTTATACTGGATGCTTTGTATTGTAACTATAATGTTTAACTATAACATCAATCTGTGTACTGAGCAGAGTAATAAGAACTACGTTGCTGAATGAAAATCTTTCGCCTATATACGCAACTTATACGAAGCATTTATCTTTTTCCAGCAACATGAAGGAACGGGTTGAAAAAGGTGAAAACTGAGTAACAAAATCACTGTTGTCTAAAAAATCAAAATAAACAAGGAATATGTTCAAATTCTTTCTTTATATGCTATATGGCGAATTTTTATTTTATAAAAAGTGCTTGATAATTTTATATTAAAAATATAAACTAATTGGAGGATCCTGAAATAATCAGTATACAGATTTTAAATGGTCTTATTCCTTTGTTATCTTGAAATATATGAAAAAATGGATCATTAAAGATAAAAAAAAAGTCCCCAAAACAAGGTACAACCGGTGTGATCCATCTTATCGGCTGCAGTCGCGGTGGGCGGGGTCAGCGGGGTGGGCGGGGTCTGGGACCCAAACTGCGCTGAGGAGGGCGGAGCTTCTCAAAGTGGCGCTCGGTCTGACGGAGTGTCGCACAGACGCCTAGATCTGGAGTCCACTCTGGAAAACTGTTACCGAAAGGTAAGAACTTCTCACTAAGGCCGCCATAACGTTTATAAAAGCCATTTTAAAATGCAGTCTCTCTGTTAAAATATGCGATAAAGTTCTTTTGTCAAGGTAAATTTTTCTCCAATTATATAGACGGTCTACTGCACCAAGACAGTAAAGATTTTATGTATTTACCAATAGGATTTCCTAACCGTTCATTACTGAGAAATCCGCGAACAAATTTAAGTAGATTGGCTTCTAACTGTATATCATATTGCAAAATGGAGTGATGAATGTGACTTCTTGTACTAGTGATATTACGTCGTTTCTGTGTCTAGAAGTAACCTAGTTTGCGGTAAGTTCGGCGTTGAGTGTCGGGGTGTCGCTTCTCTGCAGGGGAGGGGGTTATAGCTCGGAGCAATGTGACAGTACAATAGCGAGGAAGCGGCCAACATAAATACATC
>NC_137518.1:18010000-18072500 GCF_041902795.1 Electrophorus electricus | reverse complement strand
CCAAACACCAAGCCTACACTCACCACCAAAACACTGCCCATCCATCCCACGTGTCTGTTCAACCACCACCATCTACTCAAATAGCACATATTTATCTACCTAGTCATGTACGTCTCCACTAAGGGACTCCATCCCAAATCCTGATCGTCCTTATTTCTTCTAAACATTTAAGTTCCCCCCCCCCCGCCAGTTGATTGATTGTGTACTCTACACCAAAGCTCTGTTCATCTTACATACAAGTTTGGGACATAGTCTTATGTGTGAGTGGATGAATCTATATAAGCCTGTATTTACTTTTGTACTCTTTCGAATACTCGTGAGTGTATGACATCACTGGTGCTATCATACTTGCTCGCCCATGGAGCACAGGAACACCTGAAGGAAGACACTTTGAACTTCTTTGATTTTTCTTTGTTGGTTGTTTTTTAAAACAATACTTTACTGTATCATATACATTGTTCTGATGTGTAATTTGTCTTTTTTTTCTGTTTTTCAGCTGTATTATGCGTCCTTCTGAGTAGTTGCTTTTTTATAATACTGATCTACGAACTGACAACCTTAATTTCCTGACAGAAGGAAGTGTAGAATTGCTCTCAGTTCAGCTTAAGAGAGCGAAATTGCGCTGTGTCAGTATTAGGCAAGGGCAACCCCAGAAGAGTGGCCAAATAGCACTGATCTTGAATACAGAAGCATTACATGTAGCCAGTAGACATCAGTATCCTCTCAGTGCACCACACAGCATGCAGCTCCAAAGCCCTGACCTGAAATGGGATGAACGATCACTGTGATCCAGACCCCCCAGAAACCGGCCGTGGAGACAAATGCAACCCAGTCATTAATGGTTCAGAAATGTAATGAGAAAAATCTCACTTGCCATAAACAATGAAATATCTTTTTATACCATAAAAAACAAGAATTAATGTGATTTGTAGCATCAGTGAGGGGAAAAAAGGTGAAAGAGGGAAAGTTCATTGAATACAAACAGCTGCAAACAGAGTGGAAGTATTTTTTATCATCTTGTGTATTGAAAGTCAAATCTATAAGGACAGTTTTCCAGATCAAACAGTCCTAGTCTGAATTAAAATCCACAAATGGGTTTTGTTCTTAAATTTTAAAAATCTAGGACAATGTTTAATCTTTGCCTAGAAAAAAAAAAAACACTTGCCAATGAAGGGCAATCAGCTAAAATACAAATTCAAGTACACACTGTGCATGACAGACAGTAGGAATAGATAATGTGTTTCACAGAGATATCAAAGCCCCTTCCACAGTAACCGTACAGATATCTGTGTGTGACCTCTAGTAAGGCCCATTCACAGTGCCTCATTTGGCTTTTTCTGGAATATTCTAAAGCCAACCACCAACACTGGTGTTTCCTTGTGTTTGGAATGTTGGGAAATGTTGGGTTTGTTTTGACAGTGTGGCAGGGACTTAAATCCCATCAAGCCATTTTCAGAGTGATATCATTAGAATAGGATACACACAGCATGTAACAGAATTAATGACAAAGTCACTGTACAGATAAATGCTGCCATTCTAGTGGTCTCTCATTTTTAAAAATAATTCCCCTTTTCTAAAAATGCAAAAGTCAATACAGCTTTTGGTATCAATTGCATTCAAATTCACTTCAGCTTTAGCCAATATATGACATTCACCAAGGCATTTTTATGAAGACTAAGAAATTACATTTACATTACTATCTAAACTAATTAAGGAATCTGACACCAAACCTGTTTTTAGTGTCACTTTACGTTTAGCATTAATTTCTTCATGCTCTCTCCCCTAGACAAAACACACACACACACACAGTGTGCGCATGTCCATGGCTTTTTTGATGGAACAGCTGCCTTCACAGCATGGGATTACATACTACAGAGGTATGCTTTCTCAACAGGCCAGTGTCCCTGCCTCGCCTTGGCCTGAGCGGAACGCTTCCTTTGGCTACTAATCTAAGGCTAGCACAAATCATCCCCTGATTTAGCCTGCTTTAGCCTGAAATGAGCACATTCTGTGTTCCGAATGGGAGCACTGATCTAATGCCTCAAGGGGAGGCTGCACTTCAGTTCCAATGTGAGAATGTTAGTGTGTTTCTCCAGGAGGTACAGGCTGATTTGGGTACAGCACTGTGTGTTGTCAGTTTCCCAGGGGCAGCGGAGGCAGAGGTGGCTGCGAACGTCGTAACTCCTGCTGCAGCTGCTCCTTCAGGGTAGTCACCTGTCAAAACACCCCACCCCCTCCCAAAGGTTAGAGATCAAAGGGCAAAGATCGCATTACTATACATACCAGTCAGACCTTTTTACTGTCCAGGTGTAAAGGGTCACTGTCCAGGTCTGAGGCCAGTGTGGTCATATTGCTTATACTGCTCACGGCTAGACTTCTGGAACAAGGCAGGCAGCATGTCTAGACGCCCCTTCTGGCATTAAACACCTCGGCCCATTCACGCTGAGCCTCAGTTCCAACTACCTAGTTTAATTAGGTGATGTTGTCCATTGTCTTAAAGCAATTAACTGCACGTAAAACCCTACATAACACAACACAATACTGGCAGTTGAACAACATTAGTTTATTTTACTCACTTTTGGTAAGACACAGAACTACCTTGCAAATACAAACCCAATATTAGTATTACTATGTACTACTTTGCTAATGTTGGATAATACATGTCCAATGTCTGTTTGGTGACATCTGTGTTTTTCATACGCACACACGTTTTCTGTCTGCCAGCAGGACAATGAAGCATAGAATGGGTTGTTTCCCTGAGCTTGGCACCACTGGCGATGGTGTAATTCATGGCATGTTTAAACTAAAAGTAAATCGGTTTTATGGCTAGTTTGTTGGGTTTTTGTTTAGTTCAATAAACTCAGACCAAAATAGTCTTGCAAATGGCTTGGAAACTGGAGTTTTTGACTCATCTGAGAGTTTTAAAGCGCTCATTCCAGAATGTTCCAGTGACACTATGGAGTCTGGATTTGACCTATATTTAAAATTACCTTCAAGTTACTGAATTGAATGTTACAGCTAAATTATGTTCAACTTGTTTAAAACGTTGCCTTATTTAGGTGCGGAAATGTTTTGACCCAATAACATCATATTCCCCATGAGAAATTTGAAAAGATAATGTGCATCACAAAGAAGCTATGTATGGCTGTAACTCGCTTTCATTCAAATATACTAATGTGTATGACAGTGGACGAACATTAGCAGAGCCAAATGTGATCTCAGAATGCGATTACTGGTGGAATTTGGCTTAAATGTGATTGGGAGTGTAGCCTTATTAAAGTCCAAAAAGGACTGCACTATGTATCTGAACAGATTGTGCCTGCGCATTAAACCTGGACATTAAAAGTGCGGAGACCGGAGGAAATTGGAGCCGGCGTTTATGGGGGGGGTCTGTGGCCTTGCTCGAATGTCTCTGCTCGTGGCCTCAATACGAGCTCACGTCTTGCTGCACAGGGAGCACATAATGCTAACTGCGCCCCACTGGATTTTGGGGCTAGAATAGCCCTTTAACCACGTGGTTCTAGGCACCTGTTCCTCTAGGCCCTTCACTCTCTGCCGGTGAGCTCTCTCCCGAGCTGCCAGTGTCTGCTCCACCTCTCTCTGACTGGCTTTCAGTCGCTCCACCTCCCGCTGGGTATCGGCCCGCTGACGGGCGGACTGCTCACTCGCACTCTGAGTTGCTTCCATCTCCACAAGTTGGGCCTGTAACACACAAAAACAAACACAGATACCATGGACTGCTCATATTCTAATAATTAAGCAAGTAGCAGGCACCCACATGTGCGCAGGCAGTTTTATCCTGATCTGCTGGTGCCTGGCTGAGTGTAAATAAACACAGCTGTGAGGCAAAAAAACCCATAAAACCTAAAAAGCACTGAAACATCAGCATCAGGTTTCTGAAGCTTCCATCTCCACTCCAGCCTTGCACTCCCGGCTACGCTCTTATAAACCTGCCCAAGTCCCCATGGAAACCATGTCAGGCCATGTTCCCTGGGTTTCCCCACACAAAGGAAGAACAAACAAAATAAATAAATACATACATAAGTAAAAAGTTACCCAATGGCCAGAGTTGATTGTGTCGATGGGTTCAGCGTTATGGCCCTAACTCAGAGCACATGTCGGGGAGTTGCTATGGGACAGAGCCATCCTGCACTGATCCCCAGACACTAGCATTCATTTGCCTCCCATTATCCTCCATTAAACACATCACAGCCTCCACTCAGGCAAAGCATAAGCTGCCGAAACGCCACATCGCCCCCTTCAGACAAGCTAATGCTACTGCATGCTGTGACGCGCTAGCCAGAAGAGCAACATTGCTGGTCCTTGGTAGGCAGATCACAGCCGTTTTCCACCCTTAGTTTAGAGAGGAGGTCAGCCCGATGGTGCACCAGTTAAACGAGGTCAGGCAGGACAGTATGGAGCTACCCCTCCACAAATTTTAGCCATAAAACTGCGCTGGAGCTTGTCGCCCAGGGCTTTAGGTTTAGTCTTTGAAACTGAGCAAGCCACCCGTCCAATCAAAGCATGAGTTTCTGTTAGGGGGAGGGCTCTAAAATTAGCGTCAAAGACATGAATAAATAAATCTTTAAACACATACTGTTCATTTGAAGTATAGGTGATTATAGAAACCCAGACGGATTCTCGGGGCTATGACCAAGTTCCACGCAGTAGAGCTGGTAGAGCGGGTCGAGAAAGGTCATGGGTTCGATTCTCAAGGAGCGCACACACCATCACACTAATAATGTAAATGCGAGGATTCTCAGGGCCTGTACTGCGTACTGAGCAGCTATGAGCAATGCGAGAGAACCAGGGGTGAATTCAGACAGCCAAGCGCAGCTCGGCTATGCCGAAGCCAGAACATGAGTAGTTACTTACCACACCGAACACTTCAAGGTCACACACCTCAACTCCTCAGTCCTCCACAGGTCCCAAAAAACCAAAAAGGCCCATGTATTGCCATGGAGATTGGCAGCCCTTCATCACCAGTCAGTTTCTGCCCACAGGAGTATTATTTGGGCGGTGGTCTGTTCTCAGTGCTACAGTGACTGAGGCAAGCTAGCGCGCGTGTGTGTGTGTGTGTGTGTGTAGCTCCTGCACCTGCAGCAGGGCCGCCTGTCTTTGCGCGTCCTGCAGTTCTTGTTCGGCTGTGCTGAGAGACAGGTCTAGTCGCCCCTTCTCTGCAGACAGACGCATGGTGCTCTCCTCCAGCTGTAGCTTCTGCCGCTCCACCTACACACACAGCGCACAGTTGGCCCCGTGCACTTGCGCCATCACACATTATAGGGCCTCTTTCACAGAAGCCAGTTTTTGATTTTACTGCTGCTAAAAGCTTCTCATGTTTTAATGATATGCAGGGGTAACCTGAGAATATGAGGTTGAACACCAATCAAAAGGCTCGGTTACAGAACAACTGTCTTGATTTCACTGAAGAAGACTGAAACAAGTTGCGTTTTGTGCCAAGCGTTATTAGTAGAATGATTTGGACTGTATGATGCATGCATGTATAAATAAAAGGCCTTAAAGAAATATGAACTATTTTTAGAATTTCTTCAGCTATGTGATGACTGCAGAGCTCAGGTTCAGGTTCATGGACAGGGATTAGAAGCTTCTATATTTGCTGCGGTGTGGGTTCAGCGCATCATGTGTGTGTTGCTGAGGGTCGTGACCTTGTCCAGTGTATTCCTGAGGGCGTTCTTGTCTTTCTCGAGCCGTACGGCCTGCCTCTCTGAATCCCTCTTCTCTGTCTCCAGCAGGGCGACGGCTCTCTGCAGCGCTCTCAGACGCTCCTCTGCACTCGCCCGCTCCGCCTGCATCGTCTGCAGACCCCGCTGGGCCTCCACCAGGGAGGCTGAACGCTGGCGCAACGCCTGCAGCCCAGAGGAGGAGAGCAGGAGAAAGGTGGAGATGAGGAGGAGCGTAAGACTATTCAAATGTTTCACAGCTCTGGTCAGCAACAGCCCCCCTTAACACACACTCACGCACAGCATCCTGCTGCATAATGGAGAGTCTCCATGCCTGTGCGCACACACACACACACACACACACACACACACACACACACACACACACACACACACCCCTACACAGACCCCCTACCTCCTGCATGGTGGAGAGCTCCGTCTGCAGTTCTGCACACTGCTGTTGGTGTTGGGTTCGCTCTGTCTGCAGAGTCTGCACACGCTCAGTAAGAACCGCCATGTTCATCTTTCCCTCAGTCTGAGACGCCCGCATCTCCTCCATGCGCTCCTGCAGCGGGGTAAACACACACACACACACACACCTTAAAACACACACACCCTAAAACACACACACACACACACACACCCTAAAAACACACACACACACACCCTAAAAACACACACACACCTTAAAACACACTATACACACACACACACCTTAAAACACACTATACACACACACACACACACACACACACCTTAAAACACACTATACACACACACACCTTAAAACACACACACACCCACAATGCACATAGCATACATACCTTAAAACACACACACACACACACACCCTAAAACACACACACACACCCTAAAACACACACACACTGCACATAGCATACATACCTTAAAACACACACACACCCTAAAACACACACACACTGCACATAGCATACATACCTTAAAACACACACACACCCTAAAACACACACACACTGCACATAGCATACATACCTTAAAACACACACACACCCTAAAACACACACACACACACACACACACACACTGCACATAGCATACATACCTTAAAACACAGACACCCTAAAACACACACAGCATACATACCTTAAAACACACTGTACACAGTCACACACACCCTAAAACACACACACACACACACCCTAAAACACACACACACACACTGCACATAGCATACATACCTTAAAACACACACATACACCCTAAAACACACACACACACTGCACATAGCATACATACCTTAAAACACACACACACACCCTAAAACACACACACACACTGCACATAGCATACATACCTTAAAACACACACACACACACCCTAAAACACACACACACACACACACACACACACACACACACACACACACTGCACATAGCATACATACCTTAAAACACACACACACACCCTAAAACACACCACACACACAGCATACATACCTTAAAACACACTGTACACAGTCACACACACCCTAAAACACACACACACCCTAAAACACACACACACACTGCACATAGCATACATACCTTAAAACACACACTCTGAAGATAAATCACACACACCCTAACACACTGCACAACCCAAAACTCACACCTTAAAACAAAACACACCGCACATAGTCAAACACACACCCTAAAATACACACATCGCACATAGTGACACACACCCTAAATCACACACACCATACATAGTCAAACAAACATACGCTAAACAAACTGCATATAGTCACACACACCCTAAAACACACACACCACAGATGCACACAGTCACACAAACATGTACTCAAAAACACACTCCACACATTGCACTGTCACACACGCGCATCCTAAAACACATACAACACACACTCACACATGTACCCACATACACTGCTACATAGTCTCACACACCCCGACACATTCACTTACCATAACAGTCACACTCAACTATTACATTCCCAACAATAGACTATAAAAGCAACTTTGCTTTCTTTCATCTCTGTTTATTTCCCTGTAACGAATGGCCAGCTATTCAATCATATTATGAGTCAACATACTGCGTACTAAACAACTATAAATACGGTGTTCTGGCATTCCAGGCTCTAGCTGGGACTCTGAGGAAAAGGAAGCCCCTCCACGGAAGCCAAGCCATAAATGGGACCTTATTGCAGAATCCGAACAGGCTCTCCACTGCAGTGTACCCCTGGACGGTGAAACAATGACCAAAACCCAGGACTTACAATTCAGAGTAACTTTGCTGATCCAGGGTCAGATTTGGCTTTTTATATAATAGATACTGGGACGTAGGACTGTGTCAAGTTCCAAAAGTAAAACTCCTGCCTTGATTTTGTAACACCCAGCTGATTTCACTAATTAATCTCCCTCTGATGGGACATCCGAGTGGAACTGCAAGTATTCTGGGTTTTGTGAAGTTCATAGTGGACCAGTGTAGCTGCACCCAATGAACCGTGTGATCTACTGCGACTGTTAAGTGATGTGAAGTTTCTTCACATCACTCAACATTTAAATTAAAATGCAGGTTTTGTTATTAGGTTCAAAGGGAAGATTTTCTGTGTGTTAAACAGGGAAATAACAGACAAAACTCATCAGCAGTCTGACCTGGAGCTGCCTGCGCTCTTGTTCTGCCATAGTCAGGCTTTTCTGCAGTGTGGCCAGCCGCCCTTGGGTAGCACTGTGGGCCGCAGTGGCTTCTTGCAGGCTCTGTGAGAGCGCTTGCACTCTGTCCCTCTGAGCAGCCTCTGCTTCCTGTGCCTTCCTGAGCAGTGAGGCGAGTCGGTCCACTTCTCTTTGGAGAGACGCTGCCCTGGCCTCGGCCTCTACAGCCTACCACACATGGACATGGAGTTAGCGCGCACACACACACACACACACGCACACGCACGCATGACCATACACACACACACACACACACACACACAGTCAAGCAAACACACACAAACGTGCACACACATACAGAGTGGCACACAAACACACACCGAGCCACTTGCAGGTACACGGATGCTCACGTGTGCAATCATGCAGACAAACATTTTTACGTGTTCAACAAATCTCAGTCCAGATTGATACCTGGTGGCAATTACTTGAGTCTAATGTGCTTATGAATTTCCTGTTTGAGAGTAACCGGATAGTGTTGGCTGTTCAAATGTTACCTGTTTGAGCGTTAAAGGTTACCTGTTTGAGCGTTAAAGGTTACCTGTTTGAGCGTTAAAGGTTACCTGTTTGAGCATGCCGTCATGTCGGTCTTGTGCCCCCTGTGCCTCTGCTTCTCTCTCAGCTATACATGCCCGGAGGCGCTGAATCTCTCCATCCAGGCTCCGCCTCCCAAGCTCCACCCGTGCAGCTCGTGACTCTGCCCCCTCAAGAGCCTCCCTCAGTCTCCGACGCTCCGCTTCTAAGCGAACCTCACCTGCCTTGAGCTTACTGCACTGCTCCTGTGTGTGTGGGGCCAGAAAATGTTTGTGTGCGTGCTGGAGACTGGGCAGTTTATAGCTATCAAAATCTGGAAATCAAAATCAAAAATTTGTATCTGTGCATGTGCAACAAATGGAATCAGAGTATGTGAGTGTGTGCGTGTGTGTGTGTGTGCGCGTGTGTATGTGCGTGTGCGTGTGCGCGCGTGTGTGTGCGTGTGTGTGCGCGCATGTGTGTGTGTGCGTGCGTGTGTGTGTGTATATGTGCATGTGTGTGTGTGCGTGTGTGTGCGTGTATGTATATGTGTGTGTGTGTGTGTGTGTGCGTGCGTGCGTGTGTACCTGCAGGTGTTTGCGTTCCGTCTCTGTGCTCTGTAAGGTTCTGTGCAGGTCTCTGAGACGGTCACTAATGGTTCTCCTCTCTCTGTCCCCTCTCCTCACCAACTCCTCCTGCTGCTGTAGTAAAGCTTGCGTCGAGCTCAGCATGCCCTCTGCACTGCGCTTACCTACATACACACACACACACACACACACACGCGCACACACACACACACACATCCCACATCTTGATTGTCCCTTATTATTATCAGGTGTTCAGTTACCTGAAAAGATCCCCACAAACACGTGTGTTTGTGTGTGCGCGTGTGTGTGTGCGCATGTGTGTGTGTGTGTATGTGTATGCGTGAGCGCGTGTATGTGTGTGTGTGTGTGTGTGTGTGTGTGTGTGTGTGTCCGTCTTACCTTCTTGACACTCCTGCAGTGTGTTCTGAAGTTGACTGAGGCGGTTCTGGGCAGATTCTCTCTCTGCTGTCACTTCTTCTAGTTCTCTCTGCAACGCCCCCAACTGGCCACGAGCCTCTTCCTACACACGTACACACACGCGTACACACACGCGTACACACACGCCCACAGCAACCAAAAATGTATGAACAATAAAGGTAACAGTAGCAGAGGGACAGGAATAGGCATGTTGTCACACAACCCATCATACATAAGCACATTAACCAAACATACACAGGATCATGTCTCATCAACCAGTGAAAACACACTCATACACATTCAACTGTCAACTAAAGTCATTCTGACCACATTCAAACATCTAATGTGTATGACTGTGCATGTCAACATGAGTGTGTGTGTGCGCGCGCATTTACCCTGTCTCTTTGGGCCTCTCTGAGCTCCTGCAGGAAGTCTCGGAGGCCACTACGGAGTGTTTCCGGGTCAAGCTCGGGCAGGACGAGAGGAATAGGCACGTCTCCCCTCTCCGGAGACAACGGGCGAGACACACTGGCGTTATCAGGGCTGGCCTTATCCACCATGTCTGAGAGAAAGAATCAGAAGGGTAGAATTTCCACTTTCAGACAGTCAGAGCTTACTTGAATGTTTGCGAACAGTGAACAGATCTGGAGTGCTCAGAGGTTAGCTCACTCGAGACCATATAAACACATAACTCCTTAAAATATAACTCCTCACCTTTAGAGGGCGACAGTGAGCAGCACATCGGTGACACACTCCTGCGCCGAGAGACCATCCCAGAGATAAGCGAGGAGGGGGAGGAGCCTGTGGGGCTGCGTCCGCGGCTGGCCCGCCCCCCGGCGCAGATGCCAAGTGTTCTCGAGAGGGCGGACTGCAGGCTGCTCAGCCGGAACTCTAGGTCCCTTCGTCCCGCCTCCGAGCGGACCAGCTCTGCCTCCGTGGCGGCCAGCCGGCCGTGGGCCTCGCTCAGCTGCAGCTGCACCTGGGCGGAGGCGTCAGCGGCCGCCTGCGTGCGCAGGGTCAGGTTCCGTGCCTCGTCCTGGAGCTTCCTCTCGCAGCTCCGCGCCTCCTGCAGCTGGGCGGCCAGCTCGCGCTCCGAGCCGCGCCACGCGCACTCGCTCTCGCTCAGGCGCCTCTGTAGGGAGGAGAGCTGAGGAGAGAGAGAAGGTGTGAAGAAACTATGTGGATGAACGGAGAAATGGAGGGAGCAAAGGAGAGAGAGCAAAATGGCCCGCATGGAGGGCGGATCCCTTCTGCACGGTGAAACTGTGTCCGCGTTCTGTGTCTCCTCACCTCCTTTCTGAGGGAGTTCCTGGCCATCTCGGCCTCGTTGAGTCTCTGTTTGAGGGAGAAGAACTCCTTCCCTCGGTCCTCCTCCCTCTGCTCCTCCAGGGAGAGACGGCCCTGGAGTTCGGTCACCTCCCTCGCCTTCTGCTCTCGCTCCCCATCTACCACCTTCAGCTGCACACAGCCAGGGGGGGTTACAGTCAAAACAGCCAGTCAGGGACACAGTGGAGTACAGTACTGTGAGAGTGTGTGTGTGTGTGTGTGTGTGTGTGTGTGTGTGTGTGTGTGTGTGACCTGTCGGCGCAGTTCCTGCAGTTCTCTCCTGGCCTCCAGCCGGGATCGCTCCACCTCCCGCAGACAGGTGCGCAGTTCCCCCGCCTCCTTCTGTGCAGACGCCAGCGTCTCGTCCAGCACTGCCAGCCTCTGCTCCTTCTCCTCACACTGACGCTTCACACTAGAATCCAACACAGCATGCTTAATCAATAACCACTCTAATCAGTACGGCACACCTAATTAATACTAATTCATCAAGAGCCACTCCAATAAATATCTACTCTAATCAATACGGCAAGTTTGATGAATAAAATAAGTGTAATCAGTACTACTCGTAGCGCGGGTAGTTTCTCAAATAATCTCTGAGGGTTGCAACTGTAAGAGCAGTGACCTGATTCGTTCACTCTCTGCGGCCCTCAGTGCCT
The DNA here is from genome assembly GCF_041902795.1 of Electrophorus electricus. Taxonomy (NCBI): domain Eukaryota; kingdom Metazoa; phylum Chordata; class Actinopteri; order Gymnotiformes; family Gymnotidae; genus Electrophorus; species Electrophorus electricus. The sequence continues at coordinate 18,060,630 of NC_137518.1, read as the reverse complement.
CCCTTAGCTGGCTGTTTGATTGGCTGAGAGCATCTTTTTCTTTGGTGAGATCACCGAGGGAGCGCTGTAGTTCCACCACCTCTCGCCGATGCCCCTCCCCTTTGTCCCGTGCTTGGCACAGTCGCTTGTCCGTCTCCAGAAGCTCCCGCCTTGTGCTGTCTCGACTTTCCTCACTGGCTGCGAGGAGAGCTCGACATTCCTCTAGCTGGGAACAAAAGCAACGGATTAGGAGTGTGTCACCACTTTGGATGAAAATGTACACATCCATCCATACAAGTTTTCAGACCATTTCAAGTTTGCCACCTTTTGGTATATTTCATATGCATTTTTTTTTATTCTGTCATCCATCTACACAGAAACCTCCACACCAGCAAAACTGTTCTTTGAATGCTTTGTAAATGTATTAAAAATAAAATTATAGACCCTTTATTATGACACATGCGTTAGCATTCTAGTTAAACATACTTCTACGAATCATCCTGGAAATGCTTCTACAGCTCAAGTGGAGTCCACTTCCGCCTAACTGAACTGACTGGACATAATAGGCAAGGTACACCTGTCTGCATAAGCCGTTCTAGTTCATGCTGTATGCCATCGTGAAAACCAAGATTTGTGTGTAGACCTGTGAGACAGGCCTGTGTCAAGGCCCAGATCAGTGGAAGAATACAAGAACATTTCTGCAGTACTGACTGAGTATTGAAAGCACGTGGTAGCTTCCATCATCCTCAAATAGAAGATACTTGGTAGCACCAACAGACTAGCTGAGCACAGTCTTGGATGACAGCCAAGCCAAACGGTGTAACTGATGATGAATGGCTTTGGTCAGACAGGAATGCAAAAACCCAATGGTCACTATGAATGAGCTCCACAGTTCCATCTTTTGTGGAGATGGAAGAACCTTCATCATGCCAATCAGGACTTCATGGTAGAGTGTCCAGACAAAAGCTATTCCTCAGTACAAGGCACATTAGCTCATGTTTGGAGTTTACCAAAAGGCACCTGAATACCTCTCAGACCCTGAGAAGCTAGATCCTCTGGTTTGATAAAACTAAGTTTGAACTATTTGACCAGTTTCCAGTAGCGTGTCTGAAGGAAACCAGGCACTGAGCATCACCTCATTACTACAATTCCTGCAGTCAAACACGGTGGTGGAAGCATCATGCTGTGGGGATGTTTTTATGTGGCAGGGACGGGGAGGAAAGGAGGAAAGATGGATACATAAATATATGGAGCAATCCCAAGCGAAAACCTTTTCCAGAGTGCCCCAGATCTCAACAACCCAAAGCATGCCTCCAAGAAAACACAGGAGTGGCTTCAGAGAAGACCAACCAGTCTCGACCAAGCCCACCACCCCACAACCCTACCAGTCGAGCTCAAATAGGATGATGAAGAAACATCCCTGAAAATGTGCACCAATGCTCCCCATCCAACCTGGCAGAGCTTGAATGATTCTTTCAAGAAGAATGGAAGCGACTTCCAACAGAAAGGAGGAGTTATTAGGAGTTCATTCCTTAGCTGTTGTTGCTACAAAAGATGCTTCAACCAAGTACAAGGTTAAACCTTATGAAAATGGATTATATGCATTTTGCTTTTAATAAAATAAAAATCTCATTGTGAAGTATTGTGTAGACAGATGAGGAAAAGAAAGGAATCAATTTTAATCAGAGTATGAAACACAGCTGAAAAGATGGAAAACTTCAGAGGGTCTGAAAATGTCCTATATGCAGTAGAGCTAAAGAAAGCTGATGTCTTGTAGAAGTCTTCATCTTACTATTCTAAACCTAAAAACCAACCTAAAATCAAGACACAGGGAAGACACACCAAGACTTTCTGTACTACCACCCAGATGGTGGAATGAACTCTCACTACTTGTTTGTACAACTGAATCCTTTGCTGTCTTCAACTCCAGACTGAATTATCGCTAGCCACGCTAAGGCACTTGATTAATTAATTGATTACATTAATCTTTTACTTACTGCTTTATACACACACACACACACACACACACACACACACACCTATGTACATGCATACAAATACAAAAACATTGTGTATTCTCTGTGACAGGGTTGTAGCTTTATGACTCTGGCCTAATGTACTTGTATAAGGATTTTCTTACATAGAATCAACAAAACTCACTATGGACAATAGTGTATGCCAAATATAAATGTAAAGGTAATGTAATGTAAATGTAATGTGGATATAAACACTGATCACCAGGACAAAGAAAAAGTCCATTTTCTACACAGAGGAAATAGCACCAGCGTACAGACATCCCAGAATTTTCCTAGGTTCAGACTGACCTCCCGGAGAGCGGTGTCCGCATGGATCTGCTGGTCCGTGCAGCTCTCCTGGAGTCTGCGTAGTTCCCGTCCATGTGAGGTCAGCGTCTCCTCCAGCTGCACGCGTAGCTCCTGCAGCTCTCTGTTCAAAGCGCCCACCGCCGCCTGGACACGCAGGACGCAGGCAGGACAAAAGAGGACAGGTCAAAGCACTTCGTTTTCCCAACACACCCAAATGTGAACACGCAGAATCAGATGTCGACATTTTGGGTGAATTTTCACTTTATCCCTCCCCTCTACGCTGCTGGGTGCTCACAAAATCTTAAATCTTATAAAACCAATGGCTTCATCACACTCTACTCTCCATCCCACCCCCCCATGTCCCTGAAATGGTATAGTCCACGCACCAAAACTAAAGATGGATAGTTCAGATAGTGACACTAGCACAAGTTAAAAACCCTACACTTAAAAATTGGTGTTCGTGGTTGGACGATAATTTTATAAGATGCATTTGTCAGTGTGTATTGTATTTCTGTGATTCCAAACAAAGTGTTATCTCCATTGCTGAGTGCTTTTCCACTGCTGGATGACATCAATTTAACAGAACACTGCATACTTGGTGTCAGATAACAATGGTCACACAACAGTTAAAGGTTTGGTGCCTTTTCCTAGAAGAAAACAGCTTTTACCACCTCTAATAAACATCTGGAGTTCCCTCAGAACAGTATGCTGTGGTTTTCTAATAATTACTTCAGTTTGTAGTTTAGTTGAAATTAATCAATGTAGTTCCACCCTGTCCTGTGTGTTGTGGGTGTTGTATAAGATTCGACATAGGCCTACCCTCTCATGTTGTGATTACTGTATAAGATTAGAAGTAGCCCCGCCCCCTCATGTGATGTGTGTTGTAAGATTAGAAATAGCCCCGCCCCCTCATGTGACGTGTATAAGATTAGAAGTAGCCCCGCCCCCTCATGTGATGTGTGTTGGGTATAAGATTAGAAGTAGCCCCGCCCCCTCATGTGATGTGTGTTGGGTATAAGATTAGAAGTAGCCCTGCCCCCTCATGTGATGTGTGTAAGATTAGAAGTAGCCCCGCCCCCTCATGTTGTGATTACTGCATAAGATTAGGAGTAGCCCCACCCCCTCATGTGATGTGTACTGTGTATAAGATTAGAAGTAGCCCCGCCCCCTCATGTGATGTGTGTTGCGTATAAGATTAGAAGTAGCCCCGCCCCCTCATGTGATGTGTGTTGTGTGTAAGATTAGAAGTAGCCCCGCCCCCTCATGTGATGTGTGTTGTAAGATTAGAAGTAGCCCCACCCCCTCATGTGATGTGTGTTGTGTATAAGATTAGAAGTAGCCCCGCCCCCTCATGTGATGTGTGTTGCGTATAAGATTAGAAGTAGCCCCGCCCCCTCATGTGATGTGTTTTATGTATAAGATTAGAAGTAGCCCCACCCTCTCTTGGTCCTTCAGCTGTTGGGCCTCTCTGGTGAGTCTTTCCACCTCAAGCATTGCAGTACTCAGCTCAGCCTGTAGGGTGCACACTCTCTCTGACAACATCGCCCTTTCTGTCTCCTTCTGAGACAAAGCCTGCAGAGGGAGAAGATTATTTACTCTCACAGACGATGTGGGTCCACCGATTACTTACATATATCACTTCAGAAGAGACCAATATAAACAAACAAACAGATGCTAGCTTCTAAAATCAAATAATGACAGAGCAGAAAACTAGCAAAAAAAGGAAGAATAAATTCTACAGTGTACCAGTCCAGCCAGATATACAAGAAAAGCAGACAAAGCAGAGCTCTTTCGTTCCAAAAGCCACAAACTTAATAGCTCCAAAAATCAAAGGCAGTCTACAAGGCGTCACCTGCTGTTTCTCTGCCTCGGCCTGCAGGAGGCGCTGATCCCGATCGTGCTGCAACACGTGCACTTCCTCCTGGAGCTCCGCCCTCTCTCTCTCCAGCCTACGCAGCTGCTCGTCCAGTTCCTCCCGCAGACGTCTCAGCGCCGCCTCCTGCTCAGCCTCCAGACTTCGCTGCAGCGTGTCCTACAGGGCGTAAAGAGTCGTTATGCCACAGAGGCCAACAGGCCAGCCTCCGCACTGCTGGGTTCAGCCAGCGTGCCATGTCCACTACTCTCCAATAAATTAAAACTGATAAACGCGTTTCCTATTCATGAATCCCACTTGTTTATTACTTTATTTATTTATTTATTCATTTCATGACTGTTTTATGAACAAGCTTTGTTTCAAATTGTCTGTTTAAACAGCTCTTACCTTCTCTCTGGCTAGCCTCTCTAGCTCCTCCTGGTGGTCAGAGAGGGTGTTGCGGAGAGAGATCTGTGATTCCTGCTGGGCGTCGGCCAGCGCCCGCTGAAATGCCTGCCGCTCTTTCTCACTCTGAGTGATGGAGCTCTCTCGATCCACACGCAGGCGCCTCAGTTCCGCTGGACGAGCAGAATGAACAAGAGGGGCAGGGCAGGGATGAGCAGTGGCACAGACTGACAGTGTTTGGCCGCCTCATTTTAGAATGCTGTAATGCCAGCTCACACACAGACTGGCCATTGCGTCTCAAATACTACAAGCTGCATTAGATGTTCATCAGGTTGTTCAGCTACCCTGGTCACCTCACTCCTGCTCCTTCTATACCTGTAATATTATCATTGCGTAGTTTCAGGTTGTGGTTCTCCGTCTCCAGCTGTTCCCTGCGGGACTCCAGGTGCACCAGCTGCTGCTGCACCTCGAACAGGCTTGTCTCCAGTGCTTCCCGCTCCGACCTAACACACACACACACACACACACACACACACACAGAACACTCACAAAAATATAGTCACACACCCATTATACATATATGTATAACACACACACACAAAACTAAAACAAGCCTACCTGCACACACCTGTTTGAGGACACACTGTACATATTACACTAACATGCACATACTGTAGGCATTCAAATGCACTCTCATTTAAGACACTGTATCAAATCTTAGCACAGATGATTCTCTCTCTCTCTCTCTCTCTCTACCTGAATGCAGCCTGCTCCTCTGTCAGCGCGGCATTCTCTTTCTCAGATGCCGCTAGCTGAACCACTAGCCCCGCCCGCTCACGAGCTAGCTCCGCCCGGCTTCGCCCTGCCTCCTCTAGGGCCACGCCCTGCCGCTCCCCTTCACCACGGGCGATACCAAGCTCCGCCCCCAAGGAACTCATCTCGCCACAAAGCTGCAATGGATGCGCAAACATGTAACATGTTATTGTGCATGTATACATAGGTAAGGAGAGAGATAGCTAAAGAGAAAGAGAAGTGCAAAGGAGTGAGGAAGAGAGAACGACACACTACTCACTTGTGTGACTTTATCCTGCAGTTTCAGCCTGTCAGACCTGAGCATCTGTAGCTCCGTCTCCATCCCCGCCCTCGCTAACTCAGACTCTTGCAGTGCTTGGTGCAGAGCAAGGCGGGCAGCGTCTAGCTCCAGCCTGTCTTGCTCCAAGCGTACGAGCTCGTCCCTGATGGTCAGTTTCTCCTGCTCTGCCTCTCTCCTCTGAGACAACAGGAGACTCTTCTCCTCCTCCAGCTGGAGAAACACACACACACACACACACAGGCGCGCGTGCACTAAAGCTTCAAAATGTGTGTGGGGTAGGGTACATTTGTGTGACATTATGATGCCATTATTGAGATGTGTATTATATTGTGTGCAGTACCTGTATGATGATGGTGTTAAAGTCAGATTTGTCCTGAGCCAGACCTTCATTCAGCCCACCCAGTTTAGCCAGAGTGTCTCTGAGTGTGGCCTCCTCAGAGTGCAGCTTCGCTATTAACACAGACAAATCAGCGTTGCTGGACTTAGCCTGTACAGAGAACACACACACACACACACACACATATATATATATGTATATATACACACACACAACAATACACGTACATATGTGTGCAAAACTGTGAGTATGTATGAGAATGTGCGCGTGTACAGTATGTAATACCACACCCTATGGAGAGCTTCAGTGAGCTGGCTCTTCTCCGTCTCTAGGAGCTGCCTCTCTGTCTCCCCCTGTTGGAGAGCCTCCTTCACTGCAGCCAGTTCAGAGCGCAGAGCACTACCACGAGTCTCACTCTGCTCCAGCTGGTTCCGACTGCAATGGTGAGAGGACAAGAAGACAGACACAAAGAGAAAGAGGAAGAGGAATGTCAATAACGAACCTTTAATGTTTATAACCTTGAAACCTTTATAATCTTGAACATGTGCCTTCATATGGGGCATGCATTCCTGCACACCATGCTGCTCTTATGTTTCTGCTGCTTGTAGTTTATAGCTACATAGCTAGCTACCCATTTCTTTAGAATATCATCGATATAGGACCACACTTTACTTTCATGTTAATAATACACATTCGGAGACAGCATCAATTTCACACAGATGTGTGATCCTTTTCATATGTGTCATTTGTGTACCAAAATGTGCCCATTTATTCATTATGTCAGTCTACTGTCGAGTTGTGGAACTTAATGAAGCAAAGTGACGGTGCTCAGTGATCATCTTTAGGGATTTCATTAACCCTCCCACACTTGACAGGTTGTGACGAAACATACAAATATAAAAATAATTTTAAAATGTAACAGGAGGAATGCTGACCAATATATCAGAGTAAAAGTACATTTTTGACCTCGCAAATGTACTCGAGTAAAAGTAAAAATGTACCATATTTAAAACAACTCTTAAAAGTACATTTTGTTCCAAATTGTAAGCAAATCTAATGGTGTCAATGTAGTGCGTTACTACCCACCTGTGTGTGCATGCGTGTGTGTGTGTGCGTGCGCGTGCGTGTGCGTGCGTCTCCCTCACACTCTCTCGTTCTCTGCTTTGGCATGGTCTCTCTCCTGTGCGGTCACCTCCCTCTCCTCGTGCTCGCGGTCTCGTTCTCTCTGCGACGACAGCACCGTCTGCTGCAACCTCTCACAGTCCAGCTGCAGCAGCTGCACCTTTGTATGTGCGGCCTGGACAGCCTTCTCCACATCCTCTTTTTCACTGGAAGAGAGAGAGAGGGAGGAAATCAAAGGTGTTTACAGGAAAAAGTTTAAACATTGAATCAGACATATTAAGAACATAAACCATAAGGGAGTATCGAATTTCTGTGTCCTTTCAGAAAAGGCCTCTGCAGGCTTCTGCAAAGGATCCTGGGTAGGCTTCAGCAGACCTCGGTGTAAGATATATTATCACTCCTCCACGCTCGCGACGGAATAGAAAGACAATCTTCTTTAGGAAAAGGTCAAGAGAAGTCTTCTCTTGAAATGTAGTGGTAATGGGTTCCAACCGGTGTGGTTATTGAATATCAACTTGCATATACTGACTAATGTATGGTTTAGATGTAAAGGAGGTGAATGCAAACACTAACATGTAAAAGAAGGCGTGGCGAATAGATAGTCACTTCTGAAAAATGTTAGACATTCTCCAGAGGTGCCTCAGTAATGCTTATTTACGTTGACTTGCAATTAAGGCAGGGACCAACTATTCTCTTCAAGTAATTCTGAAGTCTGCATCTTTATTTTCTAATTGATTTTTTTTTTTACTTTAAATCTAGCTGATTTAGGAACAACATGTGAGAGAGGGGCACACTTACTAAAATGTGTTCAAACAGTGGTGTACCTTCAGTTTCATTCAGTCATTTATATAAATCTTCAGTAAATGACAAAATAAATAATCATTATTAATAATAATAATTAATAGATCAATTATACCTACAAATGTATTAGTTAATTAGCACTGCTGTATACTGCCTAATTAATTAACACACTGGATTAAACTTATAGGCACAATTAACATTGATCACTTTTTCTGTTTCTCTTTCTCTACAATGGGGCAAACACAAAGCATCTTACCTGGTGAGCTTGTCTCTCTCCTGCCGGAACCGGTCTCTCTCTCTCAAACCTGTCTCTCTCTCTCTCTGAGCCTCAGCCATTTCCCCTTGCACTGCCTGCACGCGAAGTTCTGCCTCCCTCCTGCCTAACTCTGCCTCCGCAAGCTGCCTGCGCAGCTGCTGCAGGGATGACTGCGTTGACTGCAGGCGACCTCTGACCTCCTGCACAGATGCAGACACATGGATGAGCCTCATGGGCACAGACACCAGTAAAGTCAAATGCATTTATATGGTGCTTTTTACATCAGGCTCTATCACAAAGCAGTTTTACACATGTCTGGGTCCAAGCCCCCAGTGAGCAAGCCAAGGTGACTATGGCAAGGCAAAACTCCCCAGAGCATGAGGAAGAAACCTTGAGAGGAACCAAGACTCAAAGGGGGGGGGGGGGTTCCCATTCTCCTCTGGCCGACTGATCATGTGTTCAGAAAACATTGAATTTAGAACATTTAGAAAGAACATAGTAAGTTCAATCATCTTCAACAATATTTGAGTATTTAACCCCTTTAAAGTAATCAAATCCATCTGGATAACAAATCAAACAATTGTCCTAGGATGTATCTTTTGTTGCAAACCAATAGGGTCCTAAACTAAATTTTCAAGATTTATTATATGTCAAAAGATCTAAAAAAACCTAAAGGCATAAGTATTCAAGTCTTTCAGATTAAAATAGTATCAACCGCAGTAACAGCTTTAAGTCTGCTCTGCGCACTGTGTGGGACTGGTGTTCACCTGTTCTTCCTGCTAGATTTGCTCCAGGCTGCTCAGGTTGGATGATGCTTGTGAACAGCAAACGGTGGCAGAGATTCTTGACTGGACCGAGATCTGGATTTTAAATTTGGCCATTTCGTAGTTGAACCACTCCTGTGTTGCTTTGGCCTTGTGTTGGGGAGAACTGAAAGGATCCTTTGAATGGTGAAGTTCCTCCACAGCTTTTTTTGAAGCAGGTTTTCCTGCACTGTACTTTGCACCATCCACCCATCCTTCGATTATAACAAGATGCCCCGTCCCTGCTGAAAAGCATCTCCACAACACCACACCACCACCACCACCTGTTCACTTCACTGCTGGTGGTGTTTCTGGGCAGTGTTAGGTTTGTGCCACATATAGTATTTTACATTTTGGCCAGAAGTCTCCATTTCTCTGTCATCTGGTCATAAAACCTAATCCCACATTTTCGCTGAATCTTTGTAGCAAACTCCGGATGTGCTTTGGCATGCTGTTTCTTCAGTAATGACTTCTTTCTAATCATCCTCCCATACAGTTCAGTTGTACGCAGAGCTCTTGATATCACTGACTGGTTCAGCTTCACTCCAGAATCAGTCACTGAACTCTGTGGTTCCTTCTAAGTGATTGTTGGTCCCTCACTTTTGCTCTGACGTGGAGTTGTGAGGGGCAGCCTTGTCTAGGCAGTCAGAAGGTTGCCACTTCAAGCCCAACCACTGCAAAGATGCCACCAGTACGCCTGGGATATCCAAACACTTTAGCATTTTGTAGGTTTTTCCTATTTTGTGGCTGTCTATAAACATCTACAATTGCCTCCTTAGCCGTCATTTTCATAATTTTCATTCAGATTCACAGTCTGAGAAAATGGTAGCTGAATTAAATGTTTTTTTAAATCCAGAGGCGAGTTGTTTTATTAAATAATTCACAGGTGGAGGCCAACTGTAATTCAACTCTGACCTTGTTAAGGCAACATCTTTCAGCACAGGGGCTGAATTCCTATGCAAACAGCCTTTTTAGTTAGTTATTTTTGTCACAGAATATTTTTGCACATAAATCCAATATCACTTTAAAAAAAGTGAGTGTATCTTTTTGTAAGGCTTTTACCAGATAAATCCGCACTGGTTGAATACAGCGTACATTAGAAATACTTCTGCCACCTTCAAAACAGTTAACTACTGCACATACAATCTTCAACATACTCAGCATTATTCATTCCAACAGTTGAGAGCAGTCCTATAATGTTACTCTCCACAGCTCTGAGAAAAACGTTCAGGAGACAGGGACCTTCAACAGCTTTTCTAGATTAGACAGTTTCTTAGAGACCTGGCTGTGATCATTGATATGGAATCAGGCAGGCTTTCACACGGGTACGTATTATCATCATGTGGGATAAGTGCGTGATGTCACACAGGTAAACCGCACCTGAAGCTGCATGTGTCTGCTGCTCACCATGGAGCGCAAAACAGAAAGACTGGACTCTGGGATTGGTGTTGTGTAGGGTCGCCGCGGAGATGACTGACGCTGGGGAGACGTGGGGCGGAGCAAAGGCAACAGAGACACGGCTATGGTCTCTGAATCTCCCTCTGACGGAGACGTCAAAACAGCACAGTCAGAGTCTGACAGCATCACCTGGACAAAGAGAGAGACAGAGAAAGGGGGAGAGATGGAGGATGGACAGATGGATGATAGAAGAAAGAAAGAAAAAGAAATGCTACTTAACTGAGTTGGGAGATGCAAATTTAAAGCGTGGGCCATACTGAGATTTTGGTATTTTATGATCAAATGAGTTACAGTTTGCGTGTGTGTGTATACGTGTGTGTGTGAGTGTGTGTGAGCTTCTGTGCATGTGTGTGTGAGTGTGTATGAGCTTCTGTGCATGTGTGTGTGAGCTTCTGTGCGTGTGTGTGTGTGAGCTTCTGTGCGTGTGCTTCTGTGTGTGTGTGAGTGCGTGTGAGCTTCTGTGCGTGTGTGTGTGAGAACTTCTGTGCTTGTGCTTCTGTGTGTGTGTGTGTGTGTGTGTGTGAGAACTTCTGTGCGTGTGTGTATGTGTATGTGTGTGCGTGTCATCTATACATCTGTAAGAGAGTGAGACTGAGAATGTGTGTGTGTGTTTACATGTGGGTTTGTGTCACCTGGGCGATGTCCCTCAGTGTGTCCAGCAGATTCTCTGTGTGAGCTCTGAGTGTGTGAAGCCATGAGTCCTCATTCCCATTCTGCTCCTACACACACACACACACACACACACACACACACACACACACACACACACACACACACACACACACACACACATATATATATGTGCAAAAAGAACATGCAAACACAATGATTGAAAGTTTATAAAAAAAAGATGCTATAGAAGGCTTATCAAAATAATAATAATAAACAACAACAATAATAATAATAATAGCAGATATACTTGAACACAATAATACATTTTAATTGTTAAATTAGAAAAGTAAATTTAATTAAACAAAAATGAGTTGAACAGAACTAAACTGAATTAAATGTAAATGAATTGAGTTGAACTGAATTACACATCTGAATTGAATTCTGCACACCTCCAGTCTCCGGGTGAGGGATACCACCTCCTGGTCTCTCTCTTCTGCTCGAGCTTTCAGTCTCTCCACTTCCCGCACAGCTTCTGTCAGCCTGTGTAGCAAATGCAAGACAGAGCTTAGAACACATCAGAATCAGACAGTAATAATCGAACTGCTACCACAGAAATCATACCATAACAAACTGACTACTGCCACTGTGTCACATGATAAACTAACCACTGTTACAGCATGAGATATAGAATGGTTGCCCGCTCTGCTCCCGGAGATCAGCCAGTCGGCAGACGCCATGTCCGACCCTAACTTAACACAGCAGATCCAGCAGGCCTTCAGTAGCCTCAAAATATTACCCAGGTGTTTGGTAACTAAACTCCATGGGCCAGAGTCATCAGGCCTATATTTATCGTCACTGCTTTTACAGCATGGACCGGATGCCCATTTCAGTGGGAGAGGACCTGCTGTTGAGCTCTGCTCTCTCGGAGTCACTCTTGGCCTGCAAGGTCATCATCTCCGTCGCTCGCTCTCTCAGCTGCTGCTCCAAAACGGCCCGCCGGGTCGCCTCGCGCTCCTGGACCAGCGCCGACCCATCCTCTTGACTCCGAACCGCCGCACACATGCCAACACACTGCAGCTGCACGCCCTGTGCTGCTTGAGCCAGCTCATTACGCATATGTGACAGGTCCCTGAGAGGAAAGCAGAAAAAACAGACAGACAGACAGACACAGGGAAGCAGAGAAAGACAGAGAAACAGACAAATCAAGAAAAAGCTTCTTAGTGGTCACCTTCAGCAAAAAAAGCAAATTGCAACAAGATCTCAGCATTGCTACTGTTATTTAATTCCTCTTTTCCAAGTACCAGTAATTTTTCACAAAATTTGCTTAGGTTTTAATGCAAATTTCAATTTTTTTTTCAAATTTCAAACTGGGTCTCAAAGTTTATATTCCGATCTATTGGCAGTGACTTTACAATGATAATTCAGGCAGAAGTCTGTGAAATGGAAAGGTGTGCGTGAAAGGGGCCTCTCCAACCTCTCGGTGGTGCTCTTGAGTTCAAAGACATTCCTGCGGAAGCCGACCACCTGCTTCCAGAGAGTGAGCAGTCGACTGTGTTCACTGCTGAAGTACTGATGGAAGGACTGTAGCGTAAACAGAAGGTGAAATGTGTTTACTTCAGAGATGTGACTATTGGACACTTAAGTGTAAAGCTGCCCTTGCAAATAGCACCACAAAATCAGGACACTTTTGCATGTTTACAAAGCAAAATGTAAATGTTTACAATGTAAATGTCATATGTGAAGTAATACTGGTACTGCTTTGCAATTGTGCAACTTAGAAAGTATTCTTTCTTAAGGGGAATACCTGGAGAAAGCGATTAATATTTGAGGTGCCACTGTAACCCACCTCTTCCTCTCTCCTCCAATCAGACTCCCTTTGCTCAAGCTCCTCCCTTGCTTTTGTCCAATCAGCAGTGAGCCTGCGTATGTCCTGGCTCAGCGCCTCATTGGCTATACCTGCCTGCTCCAGCTGCTCCCGTAGCATAGCATTCACAGCAGACAGACTGCTGCTTCTGATCACAAACAAAACATGCCCTTGAAGCCACAGTAATTACGCAATTCACTATTTATAACATTCTTAAAGCTCCAAATAAAAGCTCTAATCCCACTGATTGGTTTTGTTGACTAGCCTCTCATACAGCCATTCACAAACATCTGAGTTTTCGCTTAATTTGATTTTATCTACGTCCAACTCAATTTTACTGATTGTACATGGTTACTGATTCATGCTAAATGAGTGAGGATTTACTGACCTCCACTGACAGTGCAAGGCTACTGACTGACCTCCTTTGAGTGAGCAGGATTATTGACTGACTGACCTCTGCTGCTCCTCCTCCAGATGAATGAGAGCCACCTCCAGTTCTCCACTGGGCTCGTCCTCCTCCCGCTGGGCATGGTCACTGGGCAGCTCAGCTCGTCCCTGGGGAGTAGCAAATTCCCTACCATTACTGGGACGCACACATGCACAGATAAGACAAGACAAGCAGTAGAGTACATACAGGTAGATACTCTGCTGTATACGCAGTGGCTGTTGTATTGTATTTCGCATATGGAATATGATTGGATGCCGGAGCCTCTATGCTCTGTGTGGGCCGCTGCATGTGCAGGTTGTGTATGTGTGTTGTTGTAGGTGTAAGTTGTTGTATGTGTAGGTTGTGTATGAAGGTTATGTATGTGTAGGGTGTGTATGTATAGGATGTGTATGTGAAGGTTGTGTATGTGTAGGGTCACCAGCAATACTCACACTCTGCTCCAGCTCAGCTGATTTCTCCATCAGAGACTGCTCCAAATCACTGCATTTCTTCTTATACTGAAGAACCTGATCACAAACACACACACACACACACACACACACAAACACCCCATCAGAGACAAGGTAAGGTGTACTTTGGTTGAGATGCCAGCACCCTGACTGTGATCAGGTCAGTACTATAAAAAAGATGGGAATGAATTAAAGGCAGAAATCAGTAATGAATAAATGAACCAAGGACTGAATGGCTAAGTGCAGAGGGTTGAGGGCAGGACACGGTCGCTGACCTTGGCCTGCAGTTTCTGGACCAGCTGAGCCTGCCTCTGCTGCCCCTCCTGGTAAGCGGTGAGTTTGCGTTTGTAGGCAGCCTGCTCCTCCTCCAGACGTCTGCGCAGCTCCACGTTCTGCTGAGCCAGACTGCGACACTCCGATGGGTCTCCGTCTGCAATGCCCGTCTCCAACCGCAGGGTCTGCTCCAGCTGCAGCATACGAACACGTGCGCACACACACACACACATACGCATACGCACACACACACGCACACACGCATACGCACACACGCATACGCACACGCACACACATATATGCATACGCACACACATATATGCATACGCACACACATATATGCATACGCACACACACACGCGCACATACACACAATCATGCACACGCACACACAAACACACGCATACGCACACGCATCCGCACACACACACACACGCACACGCACGTGCATACGCACACACGCGCATACGCACACACGCGCATACGCACACACACACAAATTTGTACAGGCACAGAAACGACAACATACACACACACACATGCAAACACATGCACATGCGCGCGCGCACACACACACACACACACACACACACACACACACACACACACACATATACACAGGTGAATACATCATTCTTTCCAACAAGTGAATTTATCTGATTACACTGCAAAGTCTTGAAATAACAGCTCTAATTCATATTCATAAAATATATTATATTCACTGATATTCTGCCCTACATGTATATGTAGGGCAAAATTATTTTCTGAGATAAAAGGAATTTTAATCATAACAGCCTGTGAGAAGGAACAAGAAATGTATCCCTTGCCAATCACATTTCTTGGTCTTAAAGAGCAGCTATAGGGTGACACAGAAGGGTTAACAAACACTCCCTGAACCACCTCCAAGGAGACACCCCCAACCAATGATAAACATACATCCTTATCACCATAGGAAATGCTCAGGACCCCAACTGAGGCAGCCAGTGAAAAGCCTGCAAGAATTAAAACCAACACTGCATGTGGAAAAGCAAGTCCTCCTTACTCCACATGCATTCTGCTCCTGTGCCATATGAGCAACACCGTGCTGCTTTATTAGAATGGATTGTTACATTTCTGTAGTCTCAAAACTGATCCTTTAATTGTCAGGTGACAAACACTTAAGTAAGGATCACAATAAAACAAAGCTGTGCCACTCTTCCTATAGGGCCATAGCAGGCCCTGTTAAACACCAACCCCCATAACACCTCCCCAAAATCCCCTCACCCCACCCCACCCCACCCTACCCTGTTGACAGTCTCCAGGGGTGACAAATACCATGGCAACATGCCACTTCATTTCATTCCACTCCTCATTGCCACGGAGATGGGTCTGGTCTCCCTCTCACACACAAAGGAAACCAGGAAAGAGAAAAATGAAGGGAAGATGATTTGTATTCATCTGAGAATCTCTGCAAACAATGAGAACACCTCAGGTGCATCTAGCAGAAACAGGCTGCCCTTGATTCCCTCCTGGTTGAAACAGACAATCTGCTCCGTTTAATGCAGTGGTCAATCATTGGCAGTGTCTGGGCCATTTCCTTATGCTACTTATATAACGTTCTTTTTCTTGTGCATGACAAGAGGAAGTGCAGTATGCCCATGCACACCGCATAACCGTGCATGCTAAAAAGGATAATGAGAACCACAGAGTTCCCCTCTTGGGCAGGGAACCCTAGGCAAGCCACCTGGAACAAGCTCTAGAGCCCACTGCTTAACAGCCGCCACTACACACCAGTCTGATATGCTCGGGCCTAGTCAGAGCTTTGTGGTCGTGAAATGCCAAGTTTAGACTTCCAGGATGTTCAGTCTTAAATAACAGTTAAAGATTTCTCAACAGCAATGCAGCTTCTATTTTTATCGTTATTGTTGTGTTACCAGACGCTGTTAAAGCAGACTTGGACACAGACACAGGCGTGCGCTGGGGGACCTCAGCCACCTCTGCCTGTGTGGCTGTAGGCGGGGCATGGGCATGACTGGGGCGGGGCATAGGCATGACTGGGGGCGGGGCATGGGCATGACTGGGGGCAGGACTCGCACATGTTCTCACCCTCTCACTGATGGCGCTGTATTTGATAGCCAGCTCGTCACGGTCCGCACGACTGTGAGCCAGCAGGTCCTCCAGACGACCCAGCTCACTCTGCAAGACCCGGTTCTCCTCTTGGAGGGACAGGACTGAAGACATGCTGCCACTGGCTGCAGGGAGAGAGAGAAGGAGAGGCAGAGAGGGAAGATGAAGATCAAAGAGCCCCTACCTTCAGATCAGTGAAGGTAATCTCGTATTCCTACAA
The DNA here is from genome assembly GCF_041902795.1 of Electrophorus electricus. Classification (NCBI taxonomy): domain Eukaryota; kingdom Metazoa; phylum Chordata; class Actinopteri; order Gymnotiformes; family Gymnotidae; genus Electrophorus; species Electrophorus electricus. Next base: position 18,044,228 of record NC_137518.1, on the reverse strand, counting down.
CAATAAATGTTTTTTTTTACAAATGTTGTAGTGGGTAAAAATAATTAATACAAAGCACCACCACTAGTTTTTCCACAACTACTGCTACCAGGACCTCTTTTTCTTTGCTACTTTCAATCAGTTAATCTCAGTGGACCTGAAATATTAGTAATAGGGACTACATGGTTCATAATGGTACTGCTTATTCAACATACTTAGTTATCAAGAGCAGCAGTCCTCTGGTAGTAGTTCCACCCTAACTGAGTCCAAAATGTCCTTTTGGAGGTGAGCAGATCAAATGTACCCAGAGCAAAGTGTTTCGCGCATACCGTTGTTGTTCAGGTTCTTGGTGACAATCTCTCTGACTCGGGCAGGTATGCAGGTGGGTGTGGCATCAGGGGAGGGGCCTCGTACCGTCAGCCTCTTCTCTTCGGACAGCACGCTCTCCTCCAACTTCTGAAAGTCATGGCGGTAAATAATTACAGTCCAGTCTTATGTGAACTGTGCGTCTCACGGAGCACAGAGAGGCGGGCATCACAGGAGCCGCCTCAATCACCCCAATCAGATGCTAATTCTCAAACCCTTTGTAAGCTGAAGTGGGTCCGACAAGTACTTAGCTGTGCAGTGTGGTGGAAATGCAACACTGAACATGAGGTGCTCTGGACTAAACAACTTCTTGTTCTCCTCCCTGGACACAAGTTGGCAAACACATCTAAAACCTGCTCCCCACTGCTCTATGCTGCTAATCTAATCATTATAATCCTCATGAGTGAAACAGGAATGTCGAAACTGTTCTCAGATCAGGCTTGGAAGTGCAAATTCCACTGCACACCGCAGGTCCTGGATTACACTGCGGTAGGGACAGGTGGCGCGCGGCGGTGAGCCGTGCAGGCTGACCGAGCTGTATATTTAGAACAGCACGCGGAGACGTCGAGTACGCAACACCTCAAGAACGATATTACAAATCCACTTTCAAAAGTACAACTAAAATGAATATAAACAAACACAAGCGTAAACAAAATGAGCATTACGACATGTTGCGTTTATACGAACGGGTCTACCCAATCGGCGCGCTCGTTCGCTCGCGCCTCGTCAGTAGGAGATAAATCAGCGTCACCTGGATCACCGCCTCCAGGTGCGACTCCGCGCGAGCCTGCTCGGAAGCGCTCATTGTGGCGCGCGGCGGGAGAAAAGAAAGTCCGTACTCGATGAACTATACCACCTCGCCGCTCTTCTCCACAGACAAATTCATCTCGTAACGGGTCAGGAGTCCGAGATTGTCCTAAACACGTTCGCTACAGAAATCAGAGAAATGTAAAGTCCGTTTCTGGCGCGTCTCTGTCCCACAGGTGTTCGGGCCACTGGCTTCCACACACGCGAACTGCGGGACGGGGGAGATGGAGGTGCTTAAGAGGATGCAACACCCCCACTCTCTATTCACTCCCCACCCCCGAGCGCTGTCGCGCTGCCACCTACGCCATCCCATGCGTCCTCGGCCCTGAGCCCTGAAGATTTAAAACTCACATCACAAAATGACTTCTTAAATGAAACCTTTAGGTATACGTGATGTTAAAATATTTTCTAATCAGTTCTACGCTTTTGCATGTCATTGTTGGATGTGATTTTAATGTATGTTGCAGGTATGTTATTGCGTATGAGTATATAATAAACCACAGATAGCCTATGAACACTGTTATGATGACTTGGGCCATTCTGCGATATAATACGCTGTAAATATTAGCTACTTAGACTAATTTTCTCTCTCCTTTGTTCTTCCATTTTCAGTATTTAACTTTTAATTGGTAAAGTTCGTTGATACTGACACCGTTCAAGGTTCCTCACATTCACTCTCCTCACGTATGTGCGAGCGCCTGGTTCTGTCTCGGGGGGTCACCGCTCATTACGGACACCACGCGCGATTTTAGCGCTCGTGGTGGAACCCACCAACATGCTTAAGCGCGCGTTAGTGCTCCCGTTGCCATGGTTACAGACATGTCAACAAACAGATGGGTCTTCACTGTCGGCGTCAGAACCTACAGCCTTTCAGGAGTGCAGACCCCAAGCGGGAGGGAACATACCGTACAACATATTGTAAGAACAAACCTATAATTACAATAATTGATATTTATGTATGTACCTGCTTACAGGCAGTTGGTTTAGTGTTCGGGCAGAGGGCTAGGACTTATTGTTGAATTATGTTGATCTTAATTCCAAAATGATAAATCAGCACAGTCTTGGAAGTGAAACAAAAACTTTCACGTTTAGATTTTATTTTATACAAAAATGTAGGTCATACAGATATATTATAGAATGCTGACTTTTATTTTGAAACTTGGAGCGTCTATTCCATGTTCACTGAGGCTCCATTAACAACTTTTAGATATGATGCCCTCTTGTGGTATCGTATAAAGCGACACGTCAGGTCAGAGTCAGTAGTGATTAGAAATTCCCTTTCGTTTTCTCTCTTGACTTTCCCATTCAAATCTAAATTAAAGTAAATTGATTTCTGCTCATTTTTGAATGACGAAAAGAAAGTCGCCCGTCACTCCTGCTCATAAAGGTTTATCATACAGAGCGTACACAGGGCACAGGACCCCAGTACAATCAGCTACCTTCAGAATAGAAAAATGCAGTGGTGTGCTCCAATTAACCGCAAAAAGTAAGTCGGACTCTTTAGATCATAGAGTAGGTTTACCTAATGAAGTGGTTACTCTGTGAATTTCGTAGTAGTGCAAGGCAAAAAAAGTAACAGTTGCCTGGTGAAGAAACTCCCACAACTTTCCACATTAGGAAAATCCCCCTGCCCTTGGGAGAAAAAGCCGTGGTAGTACCAGGATTGTACATCTCAACCATACAACTTCAGACACTGGAAAATCTAGGTTTGTCGCTGATTAACCTTAAATAGCTTCAAATTGCCCATTAGCGACAGTGAACAAAGTTAGTTCAAAACGGCCGAGCATCTAGCATTTCTAAATATTAACCTTTTCCCAACGAGCTTAAATCGCATGCATATTTGCTTTCCTCCAAAACCACACGCCCACACGCTTCCCCATGTCGTTATAACCATGACAACCTCCGAGATAACTGATTTCTCGCATGCTTATTTAGATGGCTAGCCTAGGCGTATTTTGGGGTGTGAGACTGAATTACCCTGAGCTGATGCCCTCCAACACTAATGAAAGCATTGTTTTAGAATTCCCGTGATAATCAACTGAGCGAGGTTTACTTCCTATTCGGTGCAACCACACACCAACAATTTCCTGCAGACCAATATTGCATAAACTGTGCACGCACAGCATCTACCGGCATGCGCGCAGCAGCAAGCAGATACACGTACCTTCGGCAGAAATAGGACGGGCGTCTGGGTGCCATTGTATCAGTCTAATACACTTGGCCTGCTACCCTTAAGGCTGGCCGAGTTTTGAAATAAGATGGTGAGATGCGGATTCGCTCAGCGGTTTATTCCGAAGCCTTTCCGGGGTGGGACTAAACTGAGTTTATCCAAGTTCTCATGTCCAGTTCGTTCGCGCAAGGGTTCGCGCTGCGCGAGCGCTACCGACGCCGGCACGCGCGGACTATGTCGGATGTCATCGACAGGCTAAATCGGTGCGTGAGCTCTAGGGAGGACTTTATAACGGATTAGCACTATACAATCTTTATACTGCTCTACAAGAGCACATGGATATTTTAAAGCGAAATGCGGGTATGTAAGGCCTATCAGAGGGAAAACTGAACTCATTTGGTTACAGACATGAATGACTGAAAACAAGAGGCCTACTCAGTAAATATACAAAGAGTACGCGCAAGAACATACCCCGTTTGACTCATAAGCTTCGGTTCCGTTTGCAGAAGTCACCTGTTGCGCAGACATACTCAAAGAAATGCCTCACAACAAACCAGCATACAACAAATCGCGCCATGGAGACAACGCATCTCTATTTAACTTCCTCAAGAGCCTAGACAGTTCAGTCTTAGAACGTCCCAAAGCCAGTGTGTGTGTGTAATAGGAAAACGGACGTTCCTACTGGACCATATTTGACTTAAGACATCTGTCCATCAGAGAAACCACGCAAGGCAATAGACACTTGGACAAACACGGATAGTGGATTCATGAAAGAAAGCTGACGTCTTTTGAAAACAGTTCCATCTCAAGTGATCATTTAAATCCCAGCCTCAAGACTAATGTCAGTCTTAGATTGAATTATACATGTAGCAGTTTTATTTAAAAAACAAACAAACAAACAAAAAACCCAGCCCTTTACCTACATTTATTCATGCTTTTATACAGTCAGTGGACAATTTTCTTAAGACAGAACTTTATTGATCCTGGGAGAATTTGTAGTACTACAGTAACAGGAAGATGGAACTGTACTCTATATTTTATAGTACAGATGTAGTTAGAGGTGCATAGTTAGCAACACAACTGACCGCTCAGTCTAATAGACTTGTATGTGGTATAAGACATGTCCTACTTTATTGGCTACTTTGAGTGATGTTTTTTTAAATACTACATGTGCAACTGAGTTAACTAAGAGGTATGACTGTTACATCCCCATATAGTTAGTCAGTCATGAGAACTCATGTCATTAATGAAATAAGTACTGCTGCTGAATTAATTCCTTAAATGATTACATTATAACACCTACATAATACATCACAGTAGAGTCTACAAAACCCACAATAAATATATTACAGAAATTTCCACCATCTGACAGGAAGGGAAAATGTTTTATTTACATATAAAGTAAAAGTTTTGCTTTACATTTTATACAAGTGTTTCCATAATTAAAGGCACTTGGGAAGAGTTTACAAATCTAAAGCTATTAAAACCAAAACTGGTTTAATAAAAGCAGGGGGGGGGGGGGGTTGACAGCCAATATGGGAAGAATCATTTTTATAATCTGTAAACAAATCATTAAAAATAGATCTCAAGCACTAGCCCTGCTGTGGGTAGCAGTTCTTCCTCTTTTCAGGTTAAGTCACTATATAAGGTTTGATCTACTTAATACAAGGTTGCCACAGCTAAAGTAGCCTTTGTTCAATCAGGTTTGAGCAGTAGTGCAGCGGACTCACTCCTGCACTCTTCCTGTTAGGTGGGCCATGTCTGGATTTCACTGAGGCAAGACTACCTTAGACTAGCAGGATTCTCTGTGACACCTCCAAACAAAAGAATACAGAGACAAGAACTACCATGTAACCTAAAACCTCTGCCAGTTTAAAAACAAAAATACAACAAAGTCAGAAATTCCCAGCAAGCAAATAGGGAAAAAAAAAAAACAACAACCTTATTCAAAGGATTCCAAAAACTGCACTGAGATGACAGACAGAAAAGTTAAAAACTCAATGATGCAGAAAAATCAGAAAGGACGATGCACTACAAAGAAAACACTTTAAAATTAGGAAAACACAAAATATTTTCCTAAAAGAAAAATGGAATGCATACATTTCTCACCTGTAATTAGTGACATTTGCACCACTCTGCTCTCAGCAAAGTGAGGGGCCATCAACCTCAGACCTGTGCTTATAAACCCCAACTACTGGCAGCTTCTACATTCAGAACCAGCCTGTTAAGGAAAACAACAAATACCACTGCCTGTGGTATATGTAAAGTCGCAAGATCACTGCTGGTCTCTGTGTGTGTGTGTGTCTGTGAAGGGAGGGGGATGTCTTGATTTGGTATTATCTGTCCAGCTTTTTGTCACCTCTGAGGGCAAAGTGTGTGTGTAGTTGAAAAAGAGAGTAAGTGTCCATGTGCCATCAGGACTATTAGAACTGCACCCATCCTGATTTCACAGGTTCCTGAGTAGTGCTGCAGAGAGAGAGAGAGAGGGAGGAGGGGTGATTATGGGCAGATATTGTGCAGACAAAATAAACATGTACTAGAACTTCAGAAATGTAGATTAAGGGTAGACAGATGGGTACAAATGGCAATTATAACCATTCTTTTGGCTAAGATTTATGGGTGGAGATTACTCAACTCACTGAACTGTGGTTTTTTTTTTCCCCCTGAAGAGTGGCTTTGAAAAAGGCTTTTCATTGACATGCCACAGTGTCTGTCACACATGTAGTAGCTCTTCAAGGGAAGCTGGATGTGGTAGCATGTACATGTTTTACTAGTAATTCCAAAGCCCCTTCTTCACAAAGCTGAGAAGAGCCAGGCAGGAAACGACAGGAAATGTGAACAATAAAATTTAGGTTTTTCATTTCAATTTCATTTCAAACCCCTGTAATGAAAATCCTAAATTTCATTGGTCACACAATTTAGCGAGGTCACCCAAGGAGGATGGCTTCCCTCTTCAGTCTTGGCCTTCTCAAAGTTTCTTTCTGAATTCCATCGTGTTCATTATGGATCTGGACCCAGACATTAAGAAAGCTGCTCTGTGATAAATAAAGTTGTAATATAAATATATAAACAGATTTGACTTGACTTGGACACAGTGGTTTGAGAAAGAATTGCCAATTATACCAACGAATCCACTTAAACCACCATAATGACTAAGTGCAAATAATACTGTGATGTTTTGAAAATTAATTAAAAATCAAAAACTGAAATCTTTTATTCACAAAAGTATCCAGAACCTTCGCTGTGGCCTGGCAGATTGTGGTCAGGGGTAACACAGTTGACAATTTTTCTTGAGATGTGTCTGTTGCAACTTGAATTCATTGGACATAGTTTGGAAAGCCCCACAATTTACACTGCAGTGTCAGGACAAAAACCAAGCCATATGGTTGGAACAATATGTGGATCTCTACAATCAATGTGTGGCAAAGCATAGCTCATGGCAAAGATATAAAACAAAATCTTTGAATGTTCCCAGCACCACAGTGGCCTCAGTAACTTTAAATCGGTGTGTAAAGCCTTGTGAAAAAAGATTCTCTGGTCCACTGAGATGAAAATTGAACTCTTTGGGCAGAACAGCAAGCACTGTCCTGTGAAAAACAGCCACTGTTCATCACCTGGCTAATACCATCCCCATGGTGAAAGTTGGTGGTGGCAACATAATGCTATGGGGGAAACCTCTCACTCGCAGGTAAATGGAGACAGATAACAACTGAGGATGAATGCAGCCAAATACAGGAGCCTCCTTGAAGAAAATCACCTCCAGTGTGTATGCAAACTCAGAATGGGGAGACAGAGCTTCCAACACAACAATGCCTCTAGCATACAGCCGAACACTGGCTGTGCTTCCGTGGGCCAACCAGAGCCCAGACAGAACCCCCTTTGAACCTCAGTGGAGACCTGAAGATCGCAGGTCACAATGTTCAGCATCCAATCTGATAGAGCCTGAGAGGATCTGCCATGAAAATGGCATAAACTGCATAAACTGCACAAATCCAGCTGTGCAAAGCTGTTAGAAGTGCAACCCCCCCCCCCCCCCCCCCCCATCTGAACCCAGATCAGTCGGCAGTGTAACAACCTTATTAAAGGGCATGCACTTTAGTGGCTAATACTGACCCAGAACCAGCAGCTGTGAAGTCCCCCCACAAGTCCTGAGAGGGCTGTGTTGGAGCTGAGGGTGCCCCAAAATCTAGCAGCATTCCTGTGGGAAGGGAGAGTGTAGTTATACAAGCACATCTTGCACTGACCACATGGAATCCAGTCAGTGAGTGCCTGTGAGTGTACCTGTGCTGGGCTGGGCGGGCGCTACTGTAGTGGGTGGAGTAGACACTGGCATGCCAGCAGGAGGGAGGATAGCCCCACCTTTCGCACCTGGAGGAGGCGGGAGTAAACCGCTGCCCGCGGGCCGAGATTTAGCAGCACCTGCAGCATCTTTCTTCTTAATGTTCTGAATTAGAGAGAACAAGAGAGACAGAAAGCAAGCATGAAAGAAAGCAAGAGAGGGATGTGATTAAAAGATCTACATCCTAACAACATTCATGAGAGAGAGAGAGAGAGAGAGAGAGAGAGAGAGAGAGAGAGAGACTTGGTGTGTAGTTGAACAGAGAGAAAGTCCTGGATTATTCTGATAGCCCTCATTTTATTATCCTATTTGTGTGTCATTCTCCTTGCCCTACCCCAAGACTGATCTTGATGGTCTGACCCTCCTTGAAGCCCAAATCCAGTTTGGGAGCTGAGCTCTGATTGGCCGCCTGTTTGGCCAGCTCACCTTCCTGTTTCACCCACCTGAGAGAGAGAGAACGTGAATGAGAATAAGGAGAGAGAAGCACAGAGTGTAAGACAGCAAAGCTATAGAGAAGCCATAATGAAATTTCATCCTGCTGCTGGCATAGCTGATGGACTAACCATGGGTGTTAGGAGCCTGGGGACATATTGCTAAATGAATGTCCTATTTGTGGCACAAAGCCCTAGATGTTTTATCTTGGTGGGACTAGTAAATGAGTTACCAGATTATACAGCAGTACATACTTAAGATTGTCAAACTAACACTACGAAAAAAAATGCCTACTAGTGAGTTTACTTTGTATGTTAGAGAGCACTTCCTGCTTTTCTAAAGGACAGTGTTCCTTTCACTTCCTGGACTGTGTTGAACACCCAAGCAACTAGCCAACTGGTACCATTCCAGGAAACCAGACAGATAAATTGGCTTGAACACTCCAGTCCTTCCAGAGGGAGTGAAGTCACAGCGATGACTCACTTGAAATGGTCCTGCAGCGCCACGTTGAAATCAAACGAATCTCCACGGTCAGCGAACCCAAGGCCGATAAACGCGTGCCGTCCTGGGATAACAGGAAAGGAGCTTAAACAGGTCAGATAGAATATTACAGGACCGTGTAACAACTATTGAAATAAACATTATATGTTTATTTTATGAAGATATATGTATAGTGCTTCAATTCCAAAAATCTAAATTTACATAAAGATTAATGAATTATTATTTAAAGTTGTACATATTTAAGCCATATTATTCTTCTCTTAGAAGAAACACTGAGTACTTCACAGTAAAGTCAGAAAGGTCAACCCTGCTTTTACCACTGCCGTCCTCTATCTTGATCACAAAGTAGCGGCTGGAGTCAGTGACAGCCTCCACAGCAGGCCCGGGGTACTGCTCTACCGGCGCCTGTGCAAACAGCTCCCCTAGAAAATCCCCACCAGCAGAGTTATTACAAGCACACAAACAGGATCGGTCCATGGCCACCTACACACTTCCTGCTGCTACCTGTGTTCTTGTCTTCGAGCTTGATGTAAGCAATCTTGGCCTTGGCTGTGATCTTCAGACGCCCGCTCCATGCTGGCTCGTCCAGCTTCCAGTCAGCCGCCCTGCATGTTGAAATGGACAGTGCACATCCCATACATCTACTCAGAATCGCTCAATACGGAATGCCCAATACGAACATTCAAGTGTCATCAAGCAAGACTAAATTTGCCCTGACAATGCGCTCAAAACCAAGCTTGATATTTTCTGTCTTGCAACAAATACTGAGTACAGGAACTAGAGAAACACAGTCGACTACTCCACATAACTCTTACGCATCCACAGAGCTTCTTTGGTAGTGAATAGCTGTGCCAAATGTATGAAGACATTCATAGGCATCTAAAGCTGTAAGACCGAAGTACTATTAGGCAAGTACTGTGGTGCGTTAATGGCACCTATTAGTAATAGCAATGCATTAATAAGTAGCTTCCATTCAAATTTCTGAATGCTTATTTTTATACTTATTGTTAAACATATCACGGCAGAGGTGGAAAATCCCCGTTCTCCTGTTAGGGAGTAATATATAATTATTAAAATAGTAATATAAGGCCATGAACGAACTTCTACCCTTACGTAACACTAAAACGTCAGGGCCACCGTAACCCGTCACGTCTGGTGCCGTTAGTTCCTGATAAAGTTTTCATGAAACAAAATTTCGTTTAAGATAACCGACTTCTGCATTCCTCTTAAACAGCAAAAAATAAGTGGTCTTAAAAACCACAGCAACGCTGACTTTGACGGGCAAGCTAACAAGCGGAACACAATGTGAAAGTTTGTTTCGTTACTAGCATAGAAGCTAACCAGTCAAGAAGCCTGAAAATGACTCCGAAATTCTCCAACAGTCCGTGACTTCCTCACTTGCCAGCTCTCCAAACCAAACACACCGCTTCAGTTTCTGCTTCGTACTAACTCGAATTTAACTGCGGCGTTTGCGTGGTTAATTACCCAGCTAATTAGCTCTGGGCTCCCGGAACTTCAGCCTTCGTACCCTGAGCATCAGACCTGGAGAAGTTTGTTTGAATGTGACTGTTCTTCGTACTCACCGATAACCACGGTTAGATGCTCGTGGAGGAATTCTGTAAACGTGCACCTCCGGTTTAACACAAAGTATTGACTCATAATCGGCGTCCGCCATCCGTGCTCCCTAGCTAGAAACTTTCAATAAAACCACCTGTCCAAGCACAGCAAGGAAGTCTCTAGTGCGCTTCCGGTCCGCACGTTTCTCAAGCACAATTAAAAGTCCTAATTGACTGAATCTCAGTCAATAAATCATTTGTATGGGATTCTCATAGGCAGTGGAAATGAAAATGACAACATTTTTGGAATAAAGTTTATTTAAGAGAAAACAGCACAGACAGTGGCATACTGCAGTTGGGTGGTTGAGTGCACAAAGTCAGGCAGCCTGATTTCTTCGGGCATGCTTTCTTAAGACAGTACAGCTTACAGCAGTCTAATGGACACACTGCACGGTTGGAATACAGAAACATACCGACTTCCATTAAAACTCAAAAGCACCTAAAACTTTACCGCAGCACTTGTTACTATATGTGACGATAAATCCTTTGTGTATTGCACTCTTTGGCCAATGGGACTACCACTTGAACTCACGGTTGGCACAAGAGTTCACACGGAGCTGACAAACATAACTGTGCTGTTGTACCCGTCAATGCTACAGCAAGGTGAAACTGGTAACTTCTTATGCTATAAAATGTTCTGCCAAATCAGCACCCAAAGAGGTGCTGCAGATGGGCGGAGCCCAAGTCTCTGTGCACAGCCGGGCAGTGACTCCAAAATCCCTCATACAGTGAGACATATTGTTACAGTGCAAAGATGGAGATATGGATTAATAACCATTATAAAGAACTGCATGGTTCCAAGGTCATCAGCTTATAACTGAACTCTATCTACCCACTCACAGACCAGTGCATAAACATTGTTAAAACTGCAAAAATCAGTCCACACATATGCATAAAAAACAAAGCAGCACAAAAAGAAAAAAAAAGGGGAAAACCCCCCAAAACAAACATCTAAAGCTTTTTTTTTGTTTGTTTTACAGGCACTATAATTGCTGTTGGGAAAACTATGTATGGCACTTGTGCTTTAGATTCAGTAAGAGGCTTGGTGTTTACGCATCCTGCGCGTGAACTGCATTGGTGACCTGAGGCTTGCGCTGACGACATGCCATTCACTAGCGCATGCCATCGGGAAAGTGGTACGGGCTGGCAGGGTTTACCTTGGCCGCAGTTCCAGAGCTCAGGAGCCCATTCTCTTCACACTGTGGTGTTTCCCTGCTCCAACACACCTGACCTGCCTTATGGAAAAGACTTGCGATCACTCAGCGGACTGTAGAGGTCGTTTAAGAGCCAGAACACAATAGCGTGCAGAGCAAAGAACCCCCGAGACCGGTACTGGGTTACTTGTTCATGCTTAGCATCTTTTGTTGTACTCCAGGTTTAAGCAGAGAAGGCTTCATATGCTTTGATCACCCTGCTGCAAGCCGTAGAACTATGCTAGTCAATAACGCTAACCGCAAGACTTTGTCTCAGAACCTGACAGGCCAGTGTTACATGTTGAGGTTACAGCAGGTGTGTATGCATTTCTAAAAGCCTATAGTAGTGATGACAAGTAGAAAAATAGACTGCTTTAACAAGCCAAAAGAGACCCCAAAACTTGACAATTTGTATTCAAATGCTGAGCATTTTCCACCAGTTAAAGGGACTTGGAGGCTTTTGCAGGCTTTTCTCAACAGGGCAGTTTCCTGCTCACAGATTAACCCCAATCCTAAACTACATAAAAGATATTCGATTTAGAATTTCCCCTGGTATGGTCTAGGCCCAAGGCTAATTTGTGACCATAAAAACTGCCCTAGTTTTGTTTTTTTAATAACCATCCTCCCTCTTTCACTGGAGTTTCAGGGAGCAGGGAGCTATAGATTGACACCAGCTACAACCGCCAAGGTGGTTGGACAGACAGAACACAGTAACTATACACTAGGGCTTAGGGTGAGCTCACTCTTTGATAAAACAAAGCAGGTCTGATGACCTTAGTTCCTGAGCGCAGGTTATATGGAAGGCTAGGCCAGACACACATTAAAGAAACCCATCAGTCAAATGCAAATAATGAATATAAGCCAAACGGCATTTAGCATAATGCTAATGAGACACACTAATTCATTTTTTAAAGCATTTTTCAGTATTCTTCTAAACCCAGTCCTTAAAACTAATAAAGGACAGCAATGCAGAATACAGACAGGGTAATTTAGTGAAAAAAAACGGTTTGTGTCTGAAGAACCAGCAGAGAAAACACTAAATAAAGGAGACAGAAAGACAGAACTGTGTAGATATCGTTTGAGACACAGCACTCTTACAAAGCCTGCTTAAAGCTGCCCACTGTCCACACACACACACACACACACACACACACACACACACACACACACACACACACACCCCAATAAGACAGTTCACATCTGGCAAATAAATCCATTCACTCTCAGAAAACCTCCAAATGGCTCAAACACTCTTCTTTTCAGAAGCATTTGTGATGAATCTTTTGATGGCAAATCTCTTAAGGAGGCCTACGTCGCCCTCACTGAAGTCAAGTCATTACACTGAGCTTTGCAGTTCTATCTTCATACTGCACAAAACATCAAGATCAGGTTATAAAAAAGAAAAGATAAATGTTGTAGATACCAATATGTTGAATTATCTGGTTCGGTTTTTTGCACTAGTCTAAAACATGAACAAAAAATTCTTTACAGGCTATTATATATAAAACAGAAAGCTAAAATGGAATAAAACAAAACCAAACAAACAGGCACTAAAAACTTTAACCTTTTCAAATACAAACCTATCTCCCCTCCCAGTCTGGCAGGGTTCTCCTCAATAGTTATTGCTCTGTGGATTCTGACACTGGTGCCTTCGTAACCATATCTTGTGTGTTGTTTCTTCAGTCCGTAGTGGGACATCCCTACATCAATTTAAAGGTCCAGTCAGGAAAAACTGAACCAGCCATTCCTCACCCCCTACCGTCCAAGCTCAGTGTGCACTGACAGAGAACCAGGGTAAACATACTCATCGCACAATCTATCTGGGTGCTGTCTTATAAGCCTGTCATAATTCTCTAATATATCTATTATTGCAGTACCCTTATCGCTGGCCTCTGAGCTGCAGTGATTCATGACTTGGGTTTTAGCAGAAATCCCCAAACTGCAGCATCTATTACTCATAGGAGGGATAGGGGGTGGTTAGCAAGAGCCTCACAGTGTAGAGTCCTAGAGTGAGGGTGAGAGAGAGAGAGAGAGAGAGAGAGAGAGAGAGAGAGAGAGAGAGACAGACAGACACACAGACAGACAGACAGCAAGAGCGAGAGAGAAGGAGCCTTATCTAAACATGGCCCAGCCAGCCTCCCAACCCCTCCTCACTCGACTTTCTCCTGTGAGCTCCGCTGGCACAGCCTGCAGGAGGAAGGGCTTGTTGGGCTGTGGGATGTGTACCAAAGCAGGTCGACACACAGTCGTCCGAGCCGCTCGGCCCGCCTACCTGCTCTGAGTGTGCAGCCCCTCCACTGCCTCTCCCCTTGCTCACAGCACACACACACTGAGACTCAAACTCACTCCACATGGGTTAGCACCACCACCTCCCCCCTTATGCTCTTCCCATCTCTATCGGCTGAGTCGGAAACCTGCGGTACCGTCTGGCCCTAGTGGCTGGCGGATGATGTGATTGTTTGGCCGCAGAGATTCTGATGTGGACGGACCACTGGCAAGGACTGGTCTGAGAGGAAAAGAATGAGAGAGAGAGAGAGAGAGTTAAATTAAGTCAACAGTGATCAACATCAATAAACTATTTACAGTGACAAGATTACAGGAAATGGCTCACGTCCAAAATGGCTGCAACAGCCATTTCTTCTCTAATGACTCTTAATTTTCTGTTAGAATACAGGATGTTTTTTTCTCTCAAAATATAGCCAAGACTACTCATCATACCTAGGTAGCAGCACACCGAGTTAAAATATAACTGTAAGTCACATTATGCAATTCTTAGTATATAGCTAGGACCACAGCTCATATATAAAATGTATGTAATGAAGCATTAAGACTGTGGTTTTTTTTTGGCCACCGTATACACCCTACAGAATATCATGTGCCAGTCTATGCCTAGTCCATGAAAGCATTTTAGACACCTGTGTTAAAATGTCCTCCTCTTGTTTAGTAAGCACTTGTATGTCTCACCTGTCTGCTTCCTGCCTTTCCTGAGATGGCTCTTCGGCGCTGGCGCTGCCCAGAATCCTCCTCCTGGCTTCGGCGTACTCTGCCTCCCTCTGAGCCAGGGACTTCACTTGATGCGCCGGGCGGGCAGATGCACCCTGCGCTCCCAGGGATCCGTTGTTGGGCGGCCGCTTAAGGATACGGATCTGCGGAGGGGGGGCCGCAGGCAGGGAATCGTCCTGAATGACCACGGCGGTCTTAACGGGCAAGCTTTTGCTACTGTAGAGAACAGAGTTGAGGATTTATACAGCCAGTACCAAAATACTGCGTAATCCATACAGGCATCATTGATCCCTTCAGCTGACAAACCATTGTTCACTAACGTTACTCCACTAACTTAAACACAGCTACTGACGTGTTTGAACAGTTCGCTACTACCACTCACTTAGATTTCTCATTGATTTTCAGTTTCGCCTCCAATCTTCTCTCAATCTCCTGCAGATAAAACATGGGGGTCAAACATTATCTAGTAGCTAGCTACTTAGATTTCTAGCTAGCTAGCGTTGTTAGCTAGGCAGCTATCTAGCGAGCAAATAAGCTTAGCTAACTTGCCACGTTCAACATTAAAAGTAAATACAAAGATGCTGCAAAATGAGAGAAAAATACACTTAATAGGAACATATACAGCCAGACCTATGGGTTGGTAGCCAGCTATACATTTCCGTATGGCTACCAACTCTATTAATGAAATCATCCTAGCTAGATGGTACCAAGCTAGCCGGCTAACCGGTTAGCTACGAATACAAACCCACTTCAGTTGCTATAAACTCAGCCAGGCCTCCCCACTACCAGAGGCTAAATACATTAAAGCAATAAAGACCACATCTTACGGACGTCACTAAAACTGCAAAAAAAGGACAGTTGTCTTACTCCGCTATCTGCAGCATCCTCCCAATTATCAGACACATCTTCCTCTTCCATGATCTAGCTAGCTGGAGCTGGAGCTGCCCGGCTACTCGAGGACAAACCTACGACTCTCATACTTTTATTTTTGAAGCCTCAAGCTTTGCGCTTGGCTGCCGCCTAGCAGAGTCCTGCGTCCCTACAGGTTTCCCAAAGATCCCAGGACGCTTACATGACAGTGACAAAAACTTTCTGTTTTTATTTAGCTATATAAAAACTAGCAATGTGTTCCCACTGGGAAATAAAGAGATGAACACTAACAGATGTTGTTTTTCTGTTTATAATCACTGCTGCAAACTGTCAGCGATACGCAACAAATGCGAGTGTTTATCATGCGATGTGCATTCTGACCTGTGCAAGAGAACAATAACTTTTAACAGTGACAGGAAACGGATCTGATAAGATAACCGTATGTTATAATAATATATTTTTATATTTAGCCTTGAACCTAACAGTTCTTGTACTTAAAACTTGGTCTGAGAATTCAGTGACATCCGCCTCAACGACCTCACACATTATCTCAATGCTGATGGCGTTTATTGTTCCAAAACATCGTATAAGAGCTCATAAGAGCTTTGAAGAGGCCAAGGCACTGGTGCTGCTGTTGACAAGTCGTCGCTTTTGTTCGGCCTCGCACCTCCCGGACGGTGGCGACCCCCGTGCGCGTTCCCCGTGCGCGTTCCTCGTGCGCGTTCCTCGTGCGCGTTCCCCGTGCGCGTGCGGAAGGAGCTCTTCTAGGGTGGAAGATGGCGAATGTTTGGAGTGAGGAGACTAACTGCAGAAGCTGATAAAGGGAATCAAAAGACAGCGATCAGAAAACAGAAAAACGGGAAAGGGAGGACACAGATACAACGGTAATTGTAGGAGTCAGTAGGCTCGATACATTTGCCCAATCTATATTCGTTCCGGAACACAGCTAGCGCTAGTGTGCTCACAATTTCTAAAGTTAGCTAGCACGGTTAGCACGGTTAGCTGGCTAAGCAGCGTCCGCAGGTAAAATAACGTTAGTTTAGCTGGTCCACCCGCACAGTCGCTGCTTAGCTAGGTTAGCAAGGTTTGTTGTCATAACATCATAGTTTCCCCACAGCCTATCCAATGTAGCTCACGTTTTTCTAGCAGTCGATGAGCAAAAGCTAGGATTAAGATACTCCGTCGTTTGTTTGTGTGCTACCATTTTTGGAATAAAATCGCAAATGTGGCAGTGGCGTTAATATTTTTGAGAAGAGCTGGCTTGCTGGCTTGCTGGCTTGCTTGCTTGCTGCCTGCTTAGCTAGCCTAGCTAGCTTATTCAGGTAGTCTACAAAAGAAATATCTCGCATAGCCTAGTTAGCTAAGTTAGCTAGCTGTTCTGACGAATTACCTTTAATTGGCGACAAAAAATATTTGGAATATTTGGTTTTGATGTGCCAAACCATGAATTATTGTCCCTGCAGCATCTCAGTCTAAACATTGGTGACTCTGTTAGCACATCGATCGTCCAGTAACGCAGAAATAATGTCCAAGCTTAAGCCAGCCCTGTATAGCTTGGCCGTCACTATAGTAGCCATATAAGGACTGATGTCATGCTAGCTGTGATGCATCAGGCTACAGAAATACGCTTGCAATGTCGTTTTCCTACCAATACTACAACTGGCAAAAGTTTTAAAATCTAGAGCTGGGTTTTAGCAGTTATTTGAGGATGCTACTCAAATATATAGGCTACTCGACAAGGTACACCAGGCATATTACACACACACACACACACACACACACAGGTAATCGTCGATACTGATAATACATGAATGTCACTGATGTTGTTTGTTTGGAGAGACGTGGAGAACATAAGTATTTATATAGTAATATATTCTGATAGATATCTATCTCAGAATACATTGCTGTATGTTAGAGTGTAGACAGAATCAGAGGTTCAACTTTCACTTTTTTATTAAGCTCCTCTGTTTTTAGAAAATGACTGTATAATTGACTTGAAATCTGGAGAATTTGTCTTCTGCAGATGTAGTCTGATGGAGAGTTCTATCAATATGTGAAGAAATGTGATGCCATGGAGAAAGTTTCCTGCATCTGCAGAAATATTTACGCAGTCCTGTGCTGTTTCTCAAAAGTTGCAAGCACATCGGTTTTCTGAACTGCGATATGGCACAGATCTCCCTCTCTTAGTCTCTGTTTGTCTGTTGGTCTGTCAGTTTGTCTGTCTGTTGGTCTGACCCAAGTCTACATCTGCAGGCAGACAGCATGTCCAGGTCCTCTGGCAGCGAGGACGGTTGCTTCGTTGACATGGACACCGAAGATGGTGGCCCCACGCTGCCAGGTCCTACTGAGGGCCAGGCTGTGGAAATGAAATCAGGCGGCGTCACTGGAGACCCGAATTCGGACAGCTCCCAGCTGCCAGGGAGAAGCAGGCAAAGAGTCATGGGGCAGCTGCCAGAGGAGGTGCTTGAGTATATCCTGTCTTTCCTGTCTCCTTATCAGGAGCATAAGACTGCTGCCCTGGTGTGCAAGCAGTGGTATCGCCTCATCAAAGGTTAGTCCACTTAAATGGTCACTACGTGTCTAGTTATTGCAATTATTAATGCTGTTAGTAACCCATGTGTGACTGAGTCATGGTTTGTTATAAAATTACTGCAGTCCTGACAATTACCCTTTAACAGTTCTTCAAAGGGCTTCATTGTCTTCTGCGATGTCTCTAGGTGTGGCACATCAGTGTTACCATGGATTCCTGAAGGCAGTGCAGGAAGGAAATATCCAGTGGGAGAGTCGCACCTATCCATATCCTGGCACGCCCATCACCCAGCGCTTTTCCCACAGTCAGTACCCCACCCATACTCCCCTCGCACCTTAAACATGGTCAAAATGGTGCCACTTCGCCAGATCACATGTCTGCCTACAGGTTGCCATATTTAACCTGTGGGATTTACAAGAGTTTCTTAAATAAGCATTTAAAACCTTTTGGTTGTGGTAAGATGAATGGAGAATGCGTTTTGAAAGTGTGAACTTCCACTTGTGTGCAAATTTACACCTTTCTGCAAAAATCCCCCTTGTGAACAAAATAATAAATTGATACAATTGACTTTTTGCCAAGAGCTTAAAAAAGACATTTGTTAAAATTGAGAAGATATTTACATATAAAGTAAATGAGAGGAAAACGTTTGCCCATCTCCAATGCACCCATTAAACAGGGTTGAGGTGTAGGTAATGTAGGATTCCTAAAGCAGGCGTTTACACAGATTTTGTGTGTGTGTGTGTGTGTGTGTGTGTGTGTGTGTGTGTGTGTGCGTGCACGCGTGAGGCTGAGTGAGGGAGCTGTCTGCCCCTTTAGTCTCCTGAGAGTCTGACCTCCATGGTGGGGGTGGTGTGTCTATGCAGTGGGGCTACTGCTTCCCACAGGGGTTTGGTGAGAAAGTGCTTACTCAGCAGGACAGTGTGAAAAGGCTCTCATTGTCATTCGGTTTTCCACCCCACCCACATGCATGCACACACACCCTTTGACCCACAGAACCCACCCCAGGACAGGGTCAGGGGAGAGTGTGTTTAGGGTAGATGTAATACTCATCTGTATTGCTTGCTCGGCAGATCATATCATCCCAAAAGTGCATGATATTGTACGTCAGCTCTGCCTGGAATATGCATCAGTTAGATGCAGCCAAAGCTCTTGGCCCTGGG
Organism: Electrophorus electricus; assembly: GCF_041902795.1. Classification (NCBI taxonomy): domain Eukaryota; kingdom Metazoa; phylum Chordata; class Actinopteri; order Gymnotiformes; family Gymnotidae; genus Electrophorus; species Electrophorus electricus. The sequence goes on along the minus strand of NC_137518.1, from coordinate 18,025,262 downwards.
GGGAATATATTTTGTCACAGCTAGAGGCTTTGTGGTATAAAGTGTTTATTGCAACACTTTTTCACGAAATGAAAACATTCGCCTTTGCCTTTTATCTTATAGAACTGTGAGACTTTCCCCACCTCTAATGTCTCTTTCGTGATCTGTCAACTGATTCAGTTAAATAATGTTTACATTAACTTTAATCGTTATGAAAATAGCAGCCGATGTGTGGTGTTAAAGCATTGCATGACTGAGTATTTGTGCGTTTGTCTTCTGAAGGTGTGTTACTATAACTCTAACCAGTCCATGTACCTGTTTCTCTTCTGAAGGTGCATGTTACTATGATTCTAACCAGTCCATGTACGTGTTTGGAGGCTGCACGCAGAGCAGCTGCAACGCTGCCTTTAACGACCTGTGGAGGCTTGACCTGAATAGCAAGGAGTGGATACGCCCGCTGGCATCAGGTACATGAGTGCATGCACGCACCTACACACACACGGACACACCTGCGCTCCTGCTGTGCTTAGAGTGCAAATTTAGGTGCGCAAACATCTGCCGTTTTTACTGTAGAGCATTAGATACACGCACAAACTTGTTTTACAGACCGTTGAATAGACCCCTGGTTTACACACACACACACACACACACACACATATACACACATATACACACTGTATGTTAACTGGTTTTTCTGGGGGTTTTTTGTTTGTTTTTTGTTTTTTTGAAGAGCTGATTTTTGTTTCCTTCTGTGCAGGGTCCTATCCGTCCCCCAAAGCAGGGGCCACACTGGTGATGTTCAGAGATCTACTGGTGCTGTTTGGGGGCTGGACTCGGCCCAGCCCGTACCCTCTCCACCAACCGGAGCGCTTCTTTGACGAGATCCACACATACTCACCCTCCAAAAACTGGTGACATGAATGAATGAACAAATGAATTTAGTAGATGAGTGTAGGGATGCATTTTCTTTCTGATAGCATTTGTTTGGTTTGAAAGCTTGAATAATTCTCTTTAGCCTAATAATTCTAACAATGCTCAAATCAATAATCAATTAACCTGTATATATGGCAACAAATCTGACTTGCCTCAGTACTCTTTGTATGCAGTGACCTGACATTCTCTCTCTGCCTCCCTCCCTCTCAGGTGGAACTGCATCGTTACGACCCATGGCCCTCCTCCCATGGCTGGCCATTCTTCTTCCGTCATCAATAACACTATGGTGGTGTTTGGAGGATCACTCGGAGCTCGGCAAATGTACGTAACCCTGTTGATCTTCTGGAACCAACATGGCTCCAGAAGCACCTGTCTGTGTTGTTTCTCTCTGTTGTCTTTTTCTGCATATTATGTGTCTTTCATTCTGTCTTTTTCTCAGAGGTTTCAGAAGTCAATGTTTGTGTGCATGAAAAGTCTCTGAGGATTAATGATGTGTGTATGTGTATTTTCAGGAGTAACGAGGTGTGGGTTCTGGATCTGGAGCAGTGGTCCTGGTCTAAGCCCACAATCACAGGCCCCTCCCCTCACCCACGTGGTGGTCAATCGCAGGTGAGTCGCTGTTCTCCCTCATCCCAAACACTTGTCTGTTTTCCTCGTTATAACTGCCAAAATTCTCTGGGGGCTTTATAACTGCAGATCTTTGTAATGCAAGCCTGCAGCAGCACTGATCTGCTCGGGCCCACGGGTTTTAGGGGCCTTGGGACTTGGCTTTGTCTCGTAGCTGCTGCAGAATGATGAAACCTGTCTGCCTGTGTTTCTGCTACAGATTGTCATAGACAAGGAGACCCTGCTCATCCTTGGTGGCTGTGGGGGACCTAACGCAGTGAGTGTCCTTTCATTCAAACTCATTCATCAGTCTTCCACAACTGAGACTCACTGGACAGTTGTGCTGACATGGCATTATATGCCACTGTTTGGTTTATGCATAGATGTGGTGTGTGGGTGGAGGCGGTGCGGGGCGGGGCGGGTGTTGGTTGGTTATGTTTACAATGCAGATTTTCTACAATGTTTTTTCTTTGCTGTTTTCCAGCTGTTAAAGGATGCCTGGCTCCTGCATATGGGCTCCCCCACGTGGACATGGCAGCAACTGCGAGTGGAGAATGAAGAGCATGGAGCTCCTGAACTCTGGTGCCACCCAGCTTGCAAGGTGTGTGTGTGTGTGTGTGTGTGTGTGTGTGTGTGTGTAAGTACATCATGATCCATGTGATTATCCTCCTTGCTGGAAAATAATTCCATTTATGTCTCTCTCTTTCCTATTCTTATTCTCTGTCTCTTTCTCTCTCTCTCCAGGTGGGGCAATGTGTGGTGGTCTTCTCCCAAGCCCCTTCCGGTCGAGCTCCCTTGAGCCCCAGCCTTAACTCCCGCCCCTCCCCTATCAGTGCAACACCCGCTCCACTGGGCCCGGATCCACCCTCTCTGCGCTCCCAGTCGCCTGTGCGCAGTGGTGCTGCTGGTGTTATACTGGGTTCGATCGAAGAAGCACCCTGCGTTAATGGGCGATGGGGAACACTCCGTCCGCGTCCATCAGCAGCCAGAGGCGGAGCCAGAGATGGAAGCCCCTCCTCCTCGCAGCAACCCTCTCCGTCACAGGGCCCAGATAGCCCGCCCCTTCACTCCCTCCCCCCGCTGCTCAACGGCTCCTCCCCCTCACCCCGCACTAGCCCCTCCCAGGCTGCTTCCCCACCTTCTCGTCCACACAGCCATGCCCACATACCCACCGACTATGGCTGGGAATCCCCACCTCCTTCTTCATCAACTTTCCCCTCTTCCTCTGTAGCTCCTCCTCATGAGCAGCCCAGCACAAACGGCCTGCACACACCCCCTCCTCCCGCCTCGCCTCGAACACCTCCCGGTGCCGTGTCTCCTGCTGCTCTGCGCCGAGGCCTCGAGGCTGTCAAAGCCCTGTCTGCTTCTACTTCATCCTCCCTGCCCTCCTCTTCCTCTGCAAACCAACCCGGTGGAGGTTCTGCCTCCAGTAGCACTCCTCCCGCCCCTTCCTCTGCCTCCTCCAGTCCGCCGCAGGCCGCAGCCACCGATGGACACTCCATCCCACCAATCGCGCGCCGGCTAGGCCACCACCCACCCCAGAGCCTGAATGTGGGCAAGCCGCTGTACCAGTCACTCAACTGCAAGCCCATGCAGATGTACGTGCTGGACATTTCTCGCTCCAAGGCAGATGGCGTAGTCTCGTGGAGGGTGTACGGCAGCAGCACCCCCGCCGCTGTCACGGGGCCGCCCGAAACGAGCCTCCACACAGTGGTGCAGGGTCGGGGTGAGCTCATCATCTTCGGAGGGCTGATGGACAAAAAGCAGAATGTGAAGTACTACCCTAAAACCAACGCCTTGTACTTCGTACGGGCAAAAAGGTAATGAGGAAAAGGCGGGGTCAGTGTGAGCGGTTCGTGTCGTCCAGTTTTGGAGAGGTCCTGCAATCTGGCCTACATGTATGCAGACTGAAGCTGAGACCTGCCTTCTGCTGTGGAAAGGGAGCAGGAGAAGGAGTGAGAGAGGAAGCATATCGAAACAAGCCTGTCACTAATAGCTGCCATCTGTGTCTTTCCCCACACTAATTCTGTTATGGCAGTTTGCAAAATAAGAAAAACCCACACATTTCAACACGCATACTAGACTCGCAGTGATGACGCATTGTTGGATGACTGACTGGTTTCTCCTGAACTTGACTCCTTCTGAGCGTGTGTCTGTTTGTCTGTGTCTATGTCTCTGTGTGAGATTGGAGAGGAGAGAAATTGAAGAGATTGTTCCTATGTGTTTTGCAGTCGTGTTACTGTGTCATTGAGCAGACAGAATGCGACGGCAAACAGGAGGTTGAGGGATCAGAACAACTACCTTGCTTTTATATCTCACTTCCTGCCTGCATTGTTTACATAAAAAAATGAATTTGTGTGTGTGTGTGTGTTTAAGGGAGGAAGGGAGTAAGTCCCTGCATGCGTCTGAATTTGATGTGTGTGTGTGTGTCTGTTTGTTTGTTTGAAGAAGGAAGGGAGTGAGTCCCTGCATGTGTCTGTGAATGAATTTGTGTGGGTGTGTTTGCCTTTGTGAGAGAATGCCACTGTGTGGTGATTGCTGTTTGGTAGGTACAGACAGGGAGGGGAGGGGGCTCTGTTGCTGTGTACTCTAAGCAAATTAAAACAATAAAGGCCTTCATGTCTTAAGTGCCCAGGTGTGTGTCCTTTCTTCTCTTGCAGGGCTGCGTTTGGATAAAGTGCTTGATTGACACAGTAATGCTGTCTAAAGTGAGGTCAACTTAGTGTCTATTGCACAGATAATTTGTGACCTGTTAATTACAAAAGCTTTAAAGACGGGTTGATGGTAAAGCATCTCCAATGGAGACCACCTTGTGGAATGTTACATTTAATCTTAGGCCATTATTACAATTAAACTGCATGTGTTTTTTAACACAGCCCAAAACATAAATGCGGCAGTGGTAGCTCAGTAGTTAAGGTGCTTGACTAGTAATGTTGCCAGTTCAAGCCCCACCACTGCCAAGCTGCCACTGCTGGGTCCCTGAGCAAGGCCTTTAATCCTCAATTGCTCAAGTTTTCTTCAGTCAGAATTGTGACTTTGGATAGGTTTCAGATAAATGCCATAAATGTACTTCAAATCAGTGTATAAATGCCTATTTGGACCAAGTAACCATAGTATATTACATGTAGGGCCTTTAACAAAGTGGATATATACAGTGGGACGTGAATGTACAAGCTGAGTGAAGCTATCTGTCTTTGCACGTTTCGTCTTCTGAAAATGAAAAGGAAGAGACCAATCCAATGCAGGGTGAATCTCTTAATGTGCTGTGTTTACGAGGAAAGTGGGCACAGGCGCATGTGCTGAGTGACAGCTGGTCTGGGGTTGCGCGCAGCATTTGGCACACCAGTAAGACCAGTAAGACACACACAGAACGTATGCGTAAGGGGGCGCTAGTCTGCCCAAGCATTTAAAGGACTGTATCTTAAAATTATTCCACTCAGTAAGAATTACTGCATTTGATGTTTTGTGGAGACTGCCGTTGTTATATGTTTGTCTCTGTCTACCGTACGCAAAGTGTTTGTTTGAGTGTGTTTTAGATCACTGAAAACCTCATTTGCATTATCGAAATGAAGCTGTTTGGAAACCTGATACTCAGCATAACATCGAAGCAGAGTGTGCTGTGTTTGCTTTGATACTCGGAGTTACGTACTGCTTCTTTGACAGATTTCTACTGATCTTGCCAGAGCCTTTGACGCATTGTTTGACGCGCCATCACCTTTATGGATCTTAACCTTTCACACATTTTGACTGCATTATGTCGAACCCACGAAGAGGCGGTATGTTGAATTTGATTGGCTGGACGCTGGAGAGTCCGTTTGCTGTCGGGGAAACGGGCTCCTGTGATTGGCTGAGAGGAAGGGCTCGGCTCAAAGACATGTTTACTTACGCTCGTCCATCGTAAAGCTGGAGACAGAGCGCCATCAAGGGCCATGGGGTAAGTATATCTGGAATTAGAGTAATAACGGCTGAGTCCGAGAAAAGGAAACGGGCACTTTCAGACCATGTTACAACTTAACGAAGCCTTTTTTTCTGTTAATTAATGTCAGCGAAGTGATTTTGTCCATCGTGAGCTTTTAGTGAGTGCGAGCGCGTGTAATTATGTATGTAATTTACTATTAATTAACTATATTATATACTACTATATATAAAAACTTACATTAAAAACGGGCTTCGACAATTCTTATTTAGCCTATTAAATGTCCTCCTTTCCGTGTCAGTCTCAGCAGACCCGGTTTTCCTATTGACCGCCACAGATCCTTAACCCATTTTTAAATGACTTCCTTCAGTGTTTCATTTTACTGAGTGCTGAAACTGACCCACATCTGCTCTAATGTTTTGCAGAAGTCTTACTGGCTTCACGTACTGGTTCCTGTGAAGGTTTTTGGGACTGCTCCACCTACCCGCATGCAGACTGAGGGTGGGACCTGCACGGGCTTAAAACACAGGCTTAAGTGCGCATGCATAAGCATTAATGAAACTCTACCGCCGCTGCAAAAAACACGTGACTACTTCATTATTTGGGCTTCATCATACGTGCTAAAGAGCTCGCTAGGACTGTTCAAGGAATAAAGAAGAAACTGGAATTCCCTATCACTAAGACCATCGTCACCTCTGCCTCTGCCATCACACATGCAACCTCCCAGCTGCCTACAAGGACTGCAGGTATGACAGGCATCCAGCTAATCAGATGCCCACAGAGCACAGCCTTCATCACGCCGAGCTCCATGGCTCCTCTCCCCCGATCAGGCTCCACTCCTGCTGGACCTCCCCGTGCCCTCTGGCCCCCACTGGACTTCACCCTGGGGGCTCTGGCCTGCTGTGGGGCCTGCGTTGTCACCAACCCCCTGGAGGTGGTCAAGACCCGCCTGCAGCTACAGGGAGAGTTGCGAGCTCGGGGCTCCTATCAGCGGCACTACCGTGGCGTCCTGCAGGCCCTCTGGTTGGTGGGCCGCACTGATGGCCTCCGCGGCCTCCAGAAGGGTCTTGCAGCCGGCCTGCTCTACCAGGCCCTGATGAACGGGCTCCGGCTTGGGGTCTACTCCTACACCGAGGCCGCAGGCCTAACCACAGCCCTGGGGGGTAGTCTGATAGCGGGTGCTGCCGCGGGTGCGCTGGGAGCCTTCTTTGCCTCTCCTGCATATCTGGTGAGTCCACAGATTGATGTAAATTAAACGGAAACCTCATTTATTCCTCTAAATGCCCGATCTAGTTGATGTGAGAACAAAACTGGAGTCATCAGTTCTCTGTAGCTTATTGGTTGTGCCGAACAGTCCCTTCCAATGGCTTTCACCATACAGGCCCTTCTGAATATTTGAACTGATCCTGTTTAACATGTTAAACCTGTCCTCCATAAGCAGAGATAAAGCCTCCTAATTTAGAGTTCTGGATATGCACTTCCTCCTTACGTCTTGTAGTGCTTAAGTGTGCACTGTCTTGGAAGTGAGTTTGATGGGAAAGCAGATGACTCACCCCCACCCCATCCCAGATTGCACCACATGGTTCGCGTTGTTGGAGTTGTTGGTTTTATGGCTGTTTGCAGTCTGCACCCTGCCTACTGTAACTCTACACGCTCTCTCAAGTGTTGAGGTGGCCGTGTGGATTTGGGCCGCTAAATATATATATATATATCACCCCTCACCCTGCTTAAGCTCCACGGTAGTGATCTTAAAGAGAGAGTAGCGTAGACAAGATAGACTTTGATAGTTTCACATAAATATAGCATTTCATATAGTGTTATGTATATCCACAGGGAGCAGGAAGGGGGCTTATGGAGTCGGATGTCTCAAGGTTTAATAATGTTTTGGATGTTGAGAAGTGTGATTCAGAGCATGGAGGGAAGCGAGGTCATAGTACCAGACCGCATGCTGGAAAATACACCGAAAGGGGGAAACGGGTTTCCATAAGTGCTCAGGTTGAAGCCTTTGAGCTTCTCTGGCTTCAGGAAAGCGAGTTCCTGTTTCTCGACATAAACGCATCATTATTCCAGAGCAGCGTGAGATCCCGTTATCGCATTACACTTCTAAGACGATGGGGAAAAACACCTAGCGCAGAGAGATACTGCTTTCAAGGACAGGCTAACTTCATTCGGGTGTGTGAACATTTCCCACTTCTCTCGGCAGGTAAAAACACACCTGCAGGCTCAGAGTGTGGCAGCCATCGCTGTGGGTCATCAGCACAACCACCAGGTAAACATGCACCTTGTCAAATGTAGCGGAGCCACTCACACGATAACAATATAACTAATCTTTATCTTTATGTCCATTTCCACTCATTGAGTTTGAGTGTGTGTGTACATGCCCAGTTCCTCGGCAGTGCAGCTGCTGCAGCCAATCAGGAAGGAGCAAACACGAGCATGACACATTTGCTCTACGACAAAGAACTTTATCCGCACACGCACACACAGTTGATAGTTTGTCAATGTGGCGCTGAGCTAAGAGCAAACAGTTAATCTCTGAACTGCCTTTATAGAGCCAGGCTGAACTTTGCCTAAGCATAACCTGGATCCAGTTCATTTTCAAAGCAAAGTTTCTACTAACTGGGCAGTTTAGTTTAGGAGTCTGCTTTGTTCACTGAGAAAAACAGGACTTATGTTTGATTCAAAAAACAAAAAACAAAACTCCAGCTGAGTAAGCGGTAAATGTTACCTGGTTATGAGGCATTTGGAAAGTTTAGCAGTTTATCAGATATTAAGCATAGGGAGTCTGATAAGGTTACTCATTAAGATCTAATAAGAATTATCTGACCATTTTACTGTCTTAGAAAATCCCAGGAAATAAAAAGACAGGTTACATTGATTATGGAGTAAAGCATACATTCATTCTGTTGGTTATTTTCAATAATGAGATCTGGAAAGTCTCTAATTAAGACTACTGAAAACCAGTAATGATCTGTTTGAATAGCCAGTTTCACATTATATGTTTTTACATATTTACATTTACCTGTGTTGCCCAGAAATCTTTGTGCAAAGCACTTTAGGTTTAGATGTAAGTGGGATTTGAGTGAGCATTATGTTACTGTGTACAAAAAGCAGAGTGAGTAGTGAACATCATCAGGCATTTTGAAGGTTTTTTGGCTCAAACAGAGCAAAAGGATAAAAACATCTTAGAATGCCCTACTCTGTTGCTGGCATTTTACCTTTTCTCCTTCGAATACCAGGCAAACAGCTGTTTCTAAACGTTGTCCATATTTATAAGAGCACATGACAAAAAAATTTTGCTTTGAAAAAGGAGCACTATTTGAAGAGGTACTACTTTCCTGTTTTTAGACTCTTTGATTAGTTTTATCCTTCCTCTGATTAACCTCACCATCCCAACCATAACTATAATAACCTTTATTACAAATCACATCTCTTATCTGTTTAAACTCAGCAGAGAAATCACATTAATACATTGATACAGACTTGATCTGAGATTTATATGACAGAACTTTAAAGAAAAGATTGGTTCAGATATATAACAAAATAATAGATTTGAATGTCTGCCTACAGGTAGCCTTAGCACAGTCCAGTTTTCCTCAGTGTGACTGTTATTGTGTGCTTCAGGGCGTCTCCAGTGCCTTTGTCGCCATCTACAGGCGAGAGGGTGTAATTGGGCTGTGGAGGGGTGTTAACGGGGCGGTGCCCAGGGTCATGGTGGGGTCAGCGGCGCAGCTGGCCACCTTCAGCTCAGCAAAAGAGTGGGTCGCAGGTGGACAGGTAGGACGCACCTACCTACACACTATACAGTCACATCATTTAATGTCAGAGACACTTGTGATTTAGCCAGATTTGCATATGTATATTAAATTGGTCTAAAGTAAGAAAACTGTGAATACATTCTGCAATATCACACGCAGATCAGACGGTGTCAGTCAGTCAGACACAAATCAGTCAGTATCAGTCAGTCAAATCGGTCACTATCTATGAGACAGATTTGTTGCTATCTTTCTTGTATTGCTAACGTACCTGTAAATTAAAATATATGCTACTGTTTGGAGGAACAGTGAGGAAATTAGGCCCATTCGATACTAATTAATCAGATTAAACAAATAAAAGATTCTGTTAGTTCCATGTAGAAAACCACAAACTAAGTTCAGTAAGCTGTGCAGTGTAAAACTGAGCTGTACTAACATGCACTTACGTTTAACTGGTGTATGTCGTCAAGAAGTCTGGGACATGTGGAGAACAGTCAGTTTGGCTTTCTTCTTCAGTGCGAGTGAGTTTGTACTGATTATACCATTATCCTAAAACCCTGGCGACTCTTTCCCACAGTGGTTCAGTCCTAACAGCTGGATGATCGCTTTGACAGCTGCCATTATCAGCGGGGTTGCTGTGGCCATCACCATGACACCATTTGATGTCATCAGCACACGCCTTTACAACCAGCCTGTGGACAAGTTGAAAAGGGTACAGCTCACACTGTTTCACACACTCTGACACACTACCCACAAAAAGCCGATTAAAACTTGCTGACCGTGCTTCTTTCCTCTATTCTCCTGCTCCAGGGACATTTCTATACAGGCTTCCTAGACTGCCTGCTGAAAGTGTGGCGTGTGGAGGGTGTGTTGGGTCTCTATAAGGGAATGGGCCCTGTGTTCATACGCCTGGCACCCCACACTGTTCTCAGCATGTTCTTGTGGGACATCATGAGACAGAAAGCGCTCCAGCATTGTGTGGCCTGAGGAAGTGCTTCCCCCTTGTGGCCTGCTGCCGAACTGCACACGCCCAATATCTTTTTACCGGTGACAAATAATCCCTGTTTTTAGGTCTGTTTTGTTGAATTTTTGAATCACACATACAAGCTGTACCTGGTCCATGGCTGTTCTGGGAAAGTGTCTAGAGAGCTCTAGAATCAACTTACTCTCCAGTTCGAGGATTCTGCCTCTGCTGCTCACACTCCTGAGAAGTCTGGAACTCCAAAGAACTTAAATATAACAGAGAATAAAACTGTGTGTGTGTGTGTGTGTGTGTGTGTGTGTGTGTGTGTGTGTGTGTGTGTGTGAGAGATCACCAAGCACATTTACTAATGACAAGCATAAAGCTTGCGATATAATATGTAATATAAATATAATTTAGTCTTTAGCTTTCTTAGACTTACCTAAAAAGCATAACTGTTACCTCCATCTGGATCCAGTCAGAGCCCAGAGAAGAGGATTGAAGTAAACTGGGTCTAATACCGCACGAGATGCAGTCCATTTTTTTCTTTACAGTATCGAATAGGAACTGAAGGATCACTAAAATCTGGAATGATTACTCGAAATATCCAGATAGAATAACATTGAAAAGGACTTTCAGTATAATTGCCTTAGCTGTGTATATAATCACATTGATTTGATTCTCATTTAAAATAGTTTATTAAATAATTTTGTACTTGAATGTGTTGCATTAATATGTGAGTGTACTACCCTTGATATGTCAAGATATCAAGATATGTCAAGTTCCTTTCCAAAGTTAAATTGCACACAAATTATCTACCCTGAGTAAATAGTCATGCACTTCGACCTTTTAAACTTCTACAACATAAACGACAAGCAGTTTTGTGATTTTAAAAACGTGATTTGAGGCAGGTTTGAATATTGAAAGTTTGAAATTAGTGGTATATTGTTAGAGGCTCTCCAGTGCATTACAGCTCTTTCGTATAGGCTTCTGTGATACTCCACTGTAATCTTAGCCTAACTGCAACATAGCCTTTTATCTGCGGTGCTTAGGTCTACTACACCCTCAGCTGCACTCTGACATAACCCAACTGCTGTACATTCAGCCTTGTGTGCCATAGGCTCAGCTGCTGTTTAAACACGTTAGAATACTTTTATAGTGGCTGGTTCATGGCATATAATACACTGCATGGTTACCAGTTGTTTTATCATAGAAAAAGGGGAACCTTTAAACAAATTAAAACAGTTCTGTGGGGTCTCAATGAAATTTCTATGAAATGCTTTGCTCAAAATACTACAGGGTCAAGCACCACAGAACCTTTCTCACCCTGTCAAAACAGCCGTGTTCAGATTGGCCAGTTTGGGCGCCTGTTCCTTTATATGATAATGAGCTACTCATGCTTTTTCTGTGATTTTTGGCCTTTTCATCCCCTAAACTGCATTTTAGGTCACTGAAAATGGACGTTTTGCAAAACGTCATCCAGCGTGAAGACATTAAGAAAGCATAAGTTTCTGATAGGGAGGGACTCTGTCAGAAACCTGATTTACAGAGAGCATCGCAGAGTGTTTTTGGCTTGTAACTTGTAACAAGATTGTGCGCCGTTATCGCCTTTGGACACATGATGCCATTTTGTGTTGATTTTAACATTGCTAACAGGACATGCTACATATTTACACATAAATGTACAATTACTCTAGTCTACTGTGATACTGAGGAACAGCTGCACTTCATTAAAAGTCCACACATATGATTCCACTATTTGTCAATACGTCATTGCTGTTAGCCTACCGATAATAACTGTTTTACGGCTTCTAATAGACCAGCTTGTTTTTGACAGTGCTTAACAGTCTGTTTTGTTGTTTTCATATGGATAGAGTTTTTGTTTATTTGTTTTGTTAATTCATTTTAATTTTCATTTATTTTATTGAAGGTAACGCCTGTTTTAAGAAATACCTGTGCATAGCTTTTAGCTTTGCCATACTGCTTCTGGGTCTGACAGCCCATAAGAACACAAACACTAATGAGCAAAGACAAACGTACTTATACATGTTCATCGACTGACCAACACAGCGCACACCATCAGTTTAAGTGCACACAGACAATACACACTAAACCGTCTGCAGGTGTGCGCAGACACCAGGGGCGTGGCTACAACCAAGCGCCGCACGCGGCGGCCCGAACCACGTGACCAGTGGAAAGCGGAGCGGTCCATCACAGGTAAGCACTCAAGATACCCAAATATATGTGAACAATCACTGAAAAGTTGATTTTTTTTTTTTTGGGGGGGGGGGGTCATATTTCCCCTTTAAGGTAATTCTTATGTGTTCAGCCTGTCTTTGTGCTTCTGATATGCCACACATTCTATCTGGCTTTTCTCTCCGTATGCCTCTCACATATTTCCGGCCTCCCTACACCCAAGCCGCCCACCGCTAGCCCATCCCTAGCCAGCAGCTGGGCCCTAAGTTCTTCACTTCCTGCAGGAGGGGCACAGCATGCTTCTGAGCTGGCTGCTGGCCTGGGGGTCGCAGCGAGCACGGAGCCACACGCTGGAGTCTTTCTCACAACTGTGTGGTGAGGCCGTGGCCTGGGCCTGACCCTCTACACCCTACGGCCTCCTCTCAAGCACTGCTGCCTTCAGCAAGTGAAAGTGACACATGTGATAGATTAATGTGACAAATTAGATTTTTTTCAGGGCTGTGTGGACACAGCAAAAGGCATTCATAAGCTACTAGCACATCTATTTTGTCGACACCATGAGTCTTCGCACAGATATAATATTTTATATTGTTGTTGACACAGGTGACTCATGCAAAAATGTATCAATATGCATGTGTCCCATTTCAGAGAACAGATGCATTCACATTACAGATGGATATAGGTCACTTGTAATTATAAATATGAACCATCTAGATAAGCAATTTGATCTAAATTGAATAGCGAGGCTTATAATGTGAACATAGCAAAAGAAAGTGACCCTTTTAATACTGGACATCAGTGTAAAAAGGGTTGACCTGGAGCGAGATGTGTCAGGCATGTGTTTATCCTGGGCCATTCAGTGTAAAAGGTGTATACCCAGATCATACTTTGCAAAGGTGCTTTTAATTGTCTAACCTTAAAGCATCTTTCGCTAGCACAAATAGGTAAGAGTCCAAAAACAAAATAAGGGACTGAGGGAATCTGCTTTTCAGACAAACACTGAAAGTTCCTTCCATCACTTGGGTGCTAGGACAGAGAAGAGTCTTGATGCTTGTCTTCCACGAAACCTGAAGGATAGTGAGTCAAGCCATACTTGAAGCTTCAAAGGCTCAAGTTACAGATCTGAAAGGTACAGATACAGTTTGATATCTGATACAAGCAGCTACAGAAAGCTACTGAAGTGAACAGAGTAGTCGGGTGACATGGGAAAATTTAGGAGCATTGAAGACCAGTTGTAAAGGCCGGTTGGCACGCGTAGGAAAACCTTCCAGGAGTAAGTTGCAGTAGTCAAGCCTGCAGATGACAAGCACCTAGGTGGCCTCCCTGAAGAGGAAAGAATGAATTCTCTGGATGTTGAAGAGTAGAAATCTGCATGACTGAGTCAAGTTTGTGACACAATCTAAGAATATAATCCGCAATTACGCCAATGTTTTTTTGCATTCTTGAATGGAGTGAGCCCTGAATTCACAAAAGAGATAACAAGATCCCTGTAAGAATCAGTTACTCAAGAGATGTGCAGCAACTCTGTCTTGCTGGGATTCAGCTTTAGGTGGTGTGCTGCCATCCATGATTAGGTGTTGGTCAAACATACCAAGATGTGGCTAGAAACCTGTGCATCAAAAAGTGGAAAAGACAGGATTAGTTGGGAATCATTGTCATAGCAATGGTAGGAGAATCCATGGGAAGAGATATAGCACCATAAGAGCAAATGTAGAGGGAAAATAGAAAAGGACCCAGAGTCTCTGTTATCTATGTTACAAGCATCCCTCTAGGTAGGAACTGAAGCATCTACATTCTGAGCCTGTGATAAATGGGTCACAGAGGACTTACAAGGGAATCTTGTGGTTCTCTGTGTTGAAGCTTGCAGAACAGTCTAGAATCAGGACCAGCTTTATAACAGATTGAGTGATCTAGCTGCCCCGAGCTTCTCTATTACTACAAGACAGACAGTTTTGGTAGAGAGTGCCAGTTATTATTTACCAGTGGCTCACATCCGCTTTTAACGACACACACAGTAACTACTTTGTCTGATTTGAATGTCCAAGGACACCGACAATGAAGACCCAGAGAGAGAAAGGAGAAAGAGAGGAAAAGAGCTAAAAGAAACAACAATTATTTAAAAAGGCAAAGATTAAGGTCAAATCAAGCACAACCACAGACAGACCATGGTATAACCCCCACTACCCAATCCAGCACAACCACAGACAGACCATGGTATAACCCCCACTACCCAATCCAGCACGGTACCAGGAATGTGTTTTACATTAAAACCTCTGATGCATAATCTTGCAGTTACACTACTAATTCTACTGTTCTTTCTGAATCATGCAGCAACTGTGTTTGAAGTCCTCAGATGATTCCCAAGGCTCCAGGGCTAGCTGTAGCTTCTGCTCTCACTAGGATTCATTTCCACTCTGGAGGAGCTCCGCTGTGAGATGTTAAATTACATTGACAGCCATTTGGCAGATGCTCATATCCAAGACAACTTAGAAATATATCCCAATGACAGTGTGTGTATTCTCTGGGAGAATATCCACAGCCTTCCCCTTAAACCCTCCCAGTTAGTTACTTATGTGATAAATTCTATTCCAACTCTTGCAATTTCTTTGTGCAAAGACAAATCGTCATAGTGAGAGCTTACATACCATCCTGCCAGTGCAGAGATGAACCAAAGACACTGGAAGGACTCCGTTCTTCTGCCTGGCAGTGCAGAATTCGGTCACATCAGTGATGCCCTTCTCTCTCTTTTCTGTTCAGGAGTTGTCCATCTGCTCTCTGTCCTCAACAGCAACTACAAATAACACCTTTTTAGCCAATTGTGAGATTAAAATCACTGCTTTCCCATAATCACAGGCTTGGTCTTCTGGTCTGTAGAGGTTAACGTTTGCCTTGTTCAACACTTCTGAATTTAACTCA
>NC_137518.1:17915000-18005000 GCF_041902795.1 Electrophorus electricus | reverse complement strand
AATCCTTGGCACCCCAGTTCGAGACATGCAGCACTCCGCGACACCACTCAGCCCCACCGGGGCGCACCGGAGACCCTCAGCTTCCTCCACCGCCACACAGGAAGGGGTGTGTGGTGGCTTTTCTTTACCTGCCAGCCCTCTCCGAGCCCAGGCCAGACCCAGCCTGCTCACGCCTGCCCCAGAGACCCGGACCGCGCTCATTGCTAATGGCAGTCCTCACCCTGCTCCATCCAGTCTGGGGAGTACAGGCCAGGGCAAGCAGGAGTACTGCCCTAAGGGTAAAGAAAGCACTCTCTCAGAAGTAAAACAGGGGAGAAGCATAACTGTAGCATAACTGTTATTGATTATGACTAATGGAGACTAATGATCTCTTCCCAGCAATATGTTTTTGTAAATATTTATATTGTAAAGATGATAAATAGTATTTTTTTTCCTATTTGTGGAATGAATGTTTTATCAACTGTGGCACTGGTGGTGATATAGACTAGGTCTTGGATTAGTACAGCATTCAGTACAAATGTATTGCCCATGTGTTGTACTGTGTACTGTGTTCACTACATGTGAACTGACCATGTCCTGGATTAGGACTGAGTTCATTACACATGCATTGTCTTCCCAGAGTTCTTTCCTTCTCCACCTCCCCCCAAACCCCTGGACTCAGAGGTGTCTGATGTCCCGGTTGCTTCTCCACCCCCACCTCCTTTTGTTATGTCCTCTCCCGTGCGCCCTCCAGTTGACCCCAGACACGGACCATCAGCCTCCACAGGCGGGGTGAGACACAATGAACAGTGTGTTCATATCATATGTCCAAGGTATAGAGGTATAAACAGAGGATGCACTATATGTGATCAGATAGCGTTTAGTTTGCAAGAGTTAGGATATTTGTTAAACATATATTAAGAGGTGTTCTGAGATTATTTGGAGAGTCACGGTCTTAAAACTAAAACTTCTGCATAGTTGTTGCTGTAGCAATAACACAATTCGGGATTTTTGAAATTTTCTACCACTAAATTAATCTGTCACAAAGTCACCTCTTTTAGCCATGCTAGGATGGTTTCCTCAGAGTAAAGTAATTATGGATTCAATTACTTAGGTTAGATGAATGAGTCCCATATTAAATCACTTAACTTAGTCATTCTCCATTTCTAATTTGTTAAACACATACAGCAATTTTTCACTGGAAATGTACATTTGCTTAACAGAAGAACACATCTAAAAAACTGAAATGGAAATCCAACAGAATGTACAGCAGTACGCAGTGTCCTAACGCACTTTTTTCAGTTTTGCAGATGTAAACACATGAGGTTAAGCCACAACAGAAAGTGAGCCTGTGTTAAATTTCCATTTCCATTTACGGCATTTAGCAGACGCTCTTATCCATGCTTACAAGATGGATGAGAGAAAGAAAAGTACTGATGCATGTCAATTCGGCCTCTAACATGACTTAGTCTCTTCCTCATTGGGGCAAACTTAGGCTCTATCCCAGTGAAACACTCTACTTATTTATTAGTTATGAGTTATGCAGAGAAGGTAGCTAGCATAGCAATACGCTATCCCATTGGCAGTACCAATTCTTAGGCAAAGCAGCTTTAGTGCAGGGTCGCTCTTCTCATTTAAGAGAGACATTGCTTTTGGGTCTCAGTGTATGATGTGCACTCGAGAGCTGCTCCTGAAAAAACCCACTATTTATATTACTGTAACTGCAGTTTAGATAATATTAATTTAGTGTGATGTTTAAGATGTATACCTAATTCCAGTCATGGAGGACTACAGCTCGGAGACAGAGAACCGTTTGGTGGGTTCACCTCTCAGGCACACCGACTTAGCACATCGTGTACTTATCAGATTTAACAGGTGTGATAGGACAGAAAACTGTACATTAAAGGAAAGATATATTTCGAGTTAACTATAATCTTATATTCAAATTTTAAAAATTGTTCTTCATAACATTTGATCACTTGAGCAAATAAAATATTAAAAATAGGTTAATTTTAAATTAAAAGGTTTAGTTTTAAATACTTTTATGTTTAAGACTTTTTAACATGTGAAAATAAAGCTTTTTCATTCTGAACCATACCTAACCTTCTTTTGATCTCGTTTCAAAGCAGGTCTCTGCGGCTGGGAGGCGTACTATGGAGACACTGCCCCCTGCTGATAGGAACAAAGATGCACCATCAGCAGGATTTCTGGACAGCAGCGAAGAGGAGATCAAACCAGGTCACACAACACAGAAGGACTCTCAAATCTGCACCATGATTTAGTCTAGTTTGGTATTTTGATGTGTGTGTTCCTGTGTGTGTCACAGATGTGTGTGGATTCTGTCGTAAGACTGTGCCGCTCAGTGAGCCTGCCACTGAGGCCTTAAACAGAACCTATCACAGCAGCTGCTTCCAGTGCAGACAATGCCACACTGCTCTCGCTGGCAAAATGTACTACAGCAAGGCGGGGATTCCCCTGTGTGAGGACTGCTACCAGGTAGGAGCTCCTGTCTGGGCTTGCTTACGTTTTCATAAAAGTACCTTTGACTTGGCGACAAGAACATTTTCCGTACTGTCTCTGGATCAATGCTGATAATTCACTGTAATCATCAGGACTAACATACATCTAAAATATTTCTCTGATATCTTAATTGCTTAGATAGATATATAAGTGCATAAGGTAGAATGTACTTATATCTACAAAATATTTATAAACTTTCAGAAATGTTCTCTTCGGGTTTACTTCTTCATGGCATTCCAGCTGAATGTCAGAACAATTCAGTGTATATTTTATTTCCTGTTACGTTCACTATCACAGCCTACATCATTCCTGCTCCTGTTGTTTTATCAAAGGCCAGTCTGGAGCCCTGCTGGGCATGTGGCGAGGTCATCAAGGATCATGTGATCCGTGCGCTTGAGAGAGCCTATCATCCACCCTGCTTCGTCTGCACAACCTGCAGCCAGCCAATCGGAGAGCAGAGGTTCGCCCAAGGCGAGGTGGGCGAGGTGTACTGCCTGCAGGACTACTACAGGTAATATATAACACAAACAACATCATCTAGATTATGTAACTGGGCAACATTTTGTATCATGCGCGAAGTGTTGAGGGAATTCATGGTTAAGGGTGTTTGCTGGGTTAACGTGTATATGTGGTATGGTTAGTTAAAGTTAAGGTAAGTATACAGGCAGTTTAGGTGCGGCATATGGTTGATTAAAGTTAAGTGTAGGTATCAGGGTAAGTTATGTATGGGTTAGAGCTGGTTAAGACTAGCAAGTTTTCATGTACTCACTGGAAAATGCAAAACATATTAAAATTAAGATTAAGATGTCTGTGCCGCAGGTGTTGTTACTTAGCATCCAATCTTCAAAAACTGTGATACTCAAATAGCTGTTTGGGTCAAATAGTCATACTCGAATAGCTGGCTGAGTTGTTGACTGAAACAGTATCTGAGGGTGCCGAGTAGGTTTGCTGTGTGAGTAATGTGTTGCTTCTGCTGCTGTGTCCTGTGGGGTTTAGGAAATACGCTCCTCAGTGCAGCATCTGTGGAGAGCTGATAATCCCACGAGAGGATGGCACAGACAGCTACACAGTAGAGTGCCTTGGACGCTCCTTCCATGAAGACTGCTACCGCTGTGAGGTACGTTTGTGCCTGGCCACCATATGTGCAGGTCAGCTCTGTGTGCAAATGGACCTTTTCTCATCTGTTGTTTATGTGTGTTGTATTTGTGTCTAGTAAGCATTACGGTACGTACTCTGTATGTTCACTAAATATGAGTGTATATTTGGTGGAGACAAACCAAAACATTGGTATTATCATACTTAATAGTACATGAAAATAGATTTTCTGTTTTCAGAAAATCGGATTGGCATTCAGAGACTCATTGGCATTCAGGTGTTCTGCCAATGTATGCCATTTATAACTCACTAAATGTTTGACATATTGAACAGTGTTTGTAATGTAATGTAAATGTAATGCGCCCAAACTATTTGCAAGCATTAACAATGCATACTTTAAAAATGACAATTTTGTACGTTTGTATCATGTGGTATGTAGTACATGGTTTTGGACACAGTTATTGGCTCACAGCATGTTTTCTTTTCTACAGGTGTGTGGGATGCTTCTCTCCCCAGAGCCGAATGAACATGGATGTCACCCACTGGAGGGGCAAATACTCTGCAAACCCTGCCACTTGTCTCTGATCCAGGCAGCTCAGCACTGAGCCTGCATGCTAAGGGCTTCCACTTAGATCCTGTTCATTATGGAGATGATCCATCCACGGGGATGAGCGTCGTCAGAGGAGAGGGGTGGAGAAGAATTTAAAGTAGCTCGGCTGTGTCTTTGGCCATGAGCAAAAGAGAGGACCATAAATGCAAAAGAAGGGTCATCAAAACTATTGCATACATATATGTAAAATGTCATTACCAGCAAGCAGTCATGTATTCACTGGAAAATGGAAAAAAATGTTCAATAGAAAATGGCTTCTCATCACAGCTTCACAGGGGATTTTGAAAAATGCAAGATATATAGTTATTGACTCAGAACTGCAGCGCCATCTCATGGACTAAAACAATGCTAGGCCGCTTTACCTGGTCTGGGATAAAGATTGCATACAAAAATGCTGCAAAACTGGGAAAGCGTTGCTGAGAGAGCAGAATCTCTCCTTCTAATGAATCGGTAGTTAAAATACCTTAGTGCGACATTATTTTTTTATTTTCCAGTTTTTTTTTAAAATTTCATTTCACTGCATTTATCAATGATGTAGCATCATGTGTATGAACCATATCTGATGTAATCTAAAATTTTGCACTCTTGTGTAATATGCACCAAAATATAATACACCAAAGATATTTATTCATTTCCACGATTTTCCTATATTTTTCAGATAATAGTCTAGTATATGAAAATCGCCATCGTATCAGTAACAAAATAAACCAATATGTGTTACATATCTGCCATCGTTTATTCTATTTGAGATCTTTGTTTTATCGATGTTACAAGGATTTAATGTAAAAACAGAAGTTGTACTAGCAAATGAGATCTGTTCTGTCCGCTTATATAAAATGACGTTTCCTGGGATGTCGCAGTCGTGTAATGTCGGGAGCGCGCAGTCAGGAGATGTGCCGTCCCCGTCATCAGCGGACGCTGTGCGCGTTCCCTGTCGAGTTCACACGCCCGCGTTCAGACGCGCCAGTCAGGAGCTTTTTCACACGATCTCACGGCGTTCATTTTGGAAGGCGGATTTCCCGACGGTCACAGATTAAAATACGTGAAAGAGCATATGTGTATGAACGGGAAAGGGGACACGCAGGATGGTTCGGGAAACCAGACACCTTTGGGTGGGAAATTTACCCGAACATGTTCGAGAAGAAAAGATTGTTGAACATTTTAAACGGTGAGTTATAGCGAGAGGGTTGCTTTCGGCAAACGGCGCGCGTTATATTCTATGCAGCTCGCGAGCTAGCTGGCTAGGATAGCTTTTAGCCACACGGCCTGCGCGAGAACAGCTTTAAACCGCGGTGAAAAGCAGCTAACCCACCCAGGATTTACGATGTACCGCGGCTTGTTAATTCAGATGTCAAATATGTTTAAAATTGTAAGTACATTTAAGGCGCAGGAATTTGACTAGGCAAATTGTAACAATTTATTCCTTAAGATGTTTAGCTTTGGTTTAGCTATCGAGCTAACCATCTTGTGGTTGCAACTGGCTAATCGATTAGCTAGCTGGCTACCTTGCTGGCTAGCTCGCTAGCTAATTTTTACTTCGATTTGTGCTTATTTTTATCCATGTATCTTGAGCGGATATTTGATTATCGTGGATACTGCGTAATCGATAACTAACATGGGCAGTCAGAATTGAATGTTACTTGCCGGTGAGCATTCGTTTTTTGGTATGTTTGATGGCTGGCTGGCTGGTTGGCTAGCTAACACTGGGTGAACCCTCGTATCTCTTCCTGAACGGATTCGTTCAGGTGGCCAGATGCTCAGCCAGCTTGCCTTCTAAGAACGAAGCCATTGTTTTACTGTTAGTTAGCTAGGTTAATTAACATCTAGCGAAAACTGGATAATTTCTTTAATGTTACCATTTATTTAAAATGCAGCCTAGTGGTAAATCTCTATCTACACTTATCAGATAGTTGTTCATAACCTCGGCAAGAAACTATTTGCCATTTTGAATCATGCCGTCCACCATCAACTTTGAATCCTTACAGTACTGAAGTTTTAGTTGGGTATAATCGCTCATAATTGAATTGAATGTATGAAGTAAGTTGACAACAAAGGTAATTTCACCCCGATGATATAACCAGATAAGTAAATGTACGACAACGCGCTTTTAATAAGGGTAAAAATATTAGTACCTAGACAGAATAAGGAAAGACGACGTAGCGATAGTATGGTCAGTCATACTGGCCCCTTGTGGTTTAAATGAATGTTAATGGAATACAAGAGAATTTTAAAACGACAATGCGTTGTATAAATCACTTTGGCAAACCAGTACTGCAGTGCATTGAAGGAATGTCTTTTGGATTGCTCCAGTGGCTCATAGTAGAATCCCCCTCCCCCACTGACTTAAAATAGAAAGTCTGTCCACTAGTTTTAGATGATTTGTGCTTGAACACAGTTGTTTGTTTCTTTGAGACCTCACACTTTTTCCTTTCTTTTCTAGGTATGGGCGAGTGGAGAGTGTTAAAGTCCTCCGCAAGCGGGGTTCCGAGGGTGGCGTGGCAGCCTTTGTGGATTTTGTTGACATCAAAAGTGCTCAAAAGGCTCACAATGCAGTCAACAAAATGGGGGACAGAGACCTTCGCACTGATTACAATGAACCTGGCTCAGTCCCTAGTGCTGTGCGGGGACTGGATGACAACCCCCCTTCTAGCAGTCATGGGAGGGAAGTTGCGGGTTTCTCAAGGGGTGCTGTGGGGCCCGTGTACGGACCCCCGGTGTCTCTCCACACCAGAGAGGGACGCTATGAGCGCAGATTAGACGGGTAAGTGGATGCAGTCTCCCTCTGAACTGCAGGGGGACTATGGTGTCAAATTAAAACATTTCCCCACTATCAAAGGGTTTACGGTTTTTGGGTTAATCAAAAGAGAATGAACAAAGGCCGTTGCATTTTGATAAGACCATAATCTAGGGATTCCCTCTTCATTCTCTGAGGCCCGACTCCGCTCATGGAATTATTTGCCCATATCTATTTAACATTTTAAGAATGTGTGGATAAAAGGTGTGTGTTCAATAATTGGGATTACTGTGTGAGCCATATCCTTCCTCCGAGCTGGATATTACCCCTGTGGAAAATATCCTGGTGAGTTTGGATATTATGATCGCGGGAACATATCTGGTGAGTTGGATATTAGGCGTTCCCCTTCCCCCGAAAGTGTCGGATTTTACCTGTACTTCCTTGGATCACCTGTCTGGAAGTAATTACCATACCATTGATGGATTAAGTACGTACATGATGTGTTTTCTTTTTGTTTCGGGTTTTTTGTTTGTTTTTTAATTTTTTACATGAAGGTAGTTTCATTCAAATCTACTCAAGAATCAGATTTTTTTTTCATGCTCAATTTGTTTTCCATCTTCCATCTGGTCATTGTGCTAACTCTGTCACTCATGGTGCTGTGCCAACTCTGGATGTGTATGACACCAATGGATTAGGACAAGTCTAAAGATTCTATTTTAAAAAGGGCATTGGATTTAAGAAATGTCATCTCTGTTGCGTAAAAGGTGAGGTTGACGTTCCAGGGTCCATGTGGAGTATTTGCAGTCAGGGTCTCCTCGTTTCCCATCATTTTCCACTGCTAGTCACGTTCAGGGCGGAACTAAACATGATAAATACCATTAAAGGAAAAACAATGGACAATTTTGGAGCATATGCCAGATATCAAGTCAAAGCCTGAAGACCAGAAGACCTCTCAATTGGATAGATGAAGAAACATTTTCTCACAAAACTTGGATCTAACCCTATTTTTGGATGTACAAGTGCAAGTTGAGTTCGTCATTTGCTGGATTACCAAGTCTTAATGTGGATGTACCCATCAGTCACATCAATTGATTCAAGTGGTGTTTAAAGTGGACATTAGAAGCATTTGGTGCCTACAAGTTTATGGAAGGTATTTTAAAAATCTGAGGATTTCTATGTACTGGCTTAAAGTAAAGGAATATCCCAAAGTCTGACTAATTTAACATTCTATGGAAGTAAACCATCACAGACTGGGATTACTTTTTTTTAGCTGCAGAAGTGCTGTTTTTACTTGTTTTAAGAAGCTGAAATTATTTTACTCCACTGTAGCCTGCCCTGAAACTGATGTTGGGATTACTCCAGTGTTCACCAGTACAGGGAACATGGATATATTTTGCTTTTTCAGACTCTAACCTATGGAAGGATTTTTCCCCTAATCAGGTGGCCCTGTCAAGGAAAAAATTTATTTTTTTAACAGTAGAGTTAGGGGCATTTCTGCCAATTTTCAAGAACTTAGTCATCCTGATAGATTTTCTGTGACTTGCAACCATTTTTGGATTTTCTCTTGACCATCTCGTTCTTCCTGGTGGAGGATATTTTTATTGTGACTGCAATCAAGGCACAGTTTACCCAATTTTTCAGTCATCCTTTTTGGCCTCGGTATTTTTGGCTCACACATTTGCCCTCCTATATTGTATTTGGGATATGTAGGTTCATTTACCCCTCCGAAAAGGTTGGTATTGCCCTGCCTTGTGTACCTTTTGCGCTTTCTTTATCTAACCCAGATATGCACCTTGTCTTTCTTCTCCTTTTTCCACTAACTTTAGAGCTTGTAGGAAAGTCTCTTTGGACAGAAAGATCAGACAGTTTCTTTCTGAGCCACAAATATTGTATTAACTCCTCCCTCCCTTTTGTCTGTTTAGTTTGTGTCCGCTTCCTGCTTCTGCCCTCTTGAATGTCAGCTCTTGCTGTTCCAAGATTATTTGCTTGTTCCTCAGCTTTGCCTCTAGCTTTGTTTAGGTAATAACAGCAATTCGGTATTTTGGAGAACATCAACTACAAAGGAACTAATAACTGACTTTAAAAAGGACACACACAGTAAATCATTTGCAGAACAGGTGCTAGTAGATCTAGACTTTGGCTTTTTTGCCATTGTCAATATGGATAAAGATAACATGACCTCTGACCATATAGTGGCAGTATTTCATATATGAATCAGCAAAATTACACAGTACTTTAGTAGATCTCTCAATTTTAATTTATTCAATGAAAAATCTTAAATTTGCAGTAAGATGTAGCCATTTGTTTGTACCAAATTCACTAATTTTTTTTCCTTCCGTAAAACAAACAACTTTATCACGTTCCCCAAAGATAACACAATCCCTACATTACAATTGCAAACCTAGGAAAAATTATAGAATTGTGGTGATTATGTATACTCTGTAACATGGAAACGTTCAATAGTACTCATCATTTTCAAGAAACAAGTCTGTTGGCTCAAATTGGACTATTTTGCACAGTCATCCAAGGTCTGTCAGATAACTAGTAACTACTCCAAAGGTTATCGGCCGTTTTGTACTGTGCAAACAATTTTCAGGGATGCATGGATTTGAGTGTTGGTGATTTAGCTTGTTTGATTTGGATGTTGGTGAATTGGCTGGTTGTACTTTTGCCTAAACAAATACATAAGTTAGCTTTATTAGTTTGAGATTAGGAGTTGTAGTATAGGAAGTGTTTCCAGATAACCAATATCTGTTCTAGATTTTATATTTTAAAGTGTCTAACATGCCCTAGCATGCACACGTGTATGTTGGCAACATATTTAAAACTGTAGAGCCATATAATATTAATTCTACTTTACGTGCTTAGGGATGTGATTTGTTACATGTCATTTTCAACTGATGAGGTACCAGCTTGACAAATTGTGCAAAAGTCCTTCTGAGTTTATTTATGACTAACATTTGTTTGAAGAAGTAATGAAATCTGGACCTGTTTTAAGGTTTGCTCAAAAGTTATTGTTGCACTTTGATTAAAATTTGTGTAAATGATGTGTAAAATGTTTCTTAAAGCCCATTTTTGAGTGGATTTAAATCCAGTTGGGCATTTTCTGGGAAAAGCGGGTAGAAAGTGACCCATGCATCTCAAATTTAAGATAATGCAGTTCATAAATTTAATGTTGTAAATTTGCGTGAATGAGTGTTTAGTTGATTTTTTTTGAATATTTGTTTCTTCTCCTTTCCCATCTCTTTCTATCGCTCTTGCAGCAGCTCAGACAGTCGGGATCGAGCATACGAGCACAGTCCTTATGGACACCATGAACGCGGTGGCACTTTTGATAGGCCGCGGCACTACAACACAGACTATTACCGTGACCGCACCATGTTTGCCTCTGGGGTCAGCTCCAGCCCAGCAGTTAGTGCAATTAGTGGGGGATTTGATACCCCAGAGTCTCATTTTGAGCCCCGAATCCGTGATCCCTTCACCTTGTCCACCTCTGCCCGTCGGGACCCCTACCGTGATGACAGGGGCCGGCGTGTTGATAGGACCTACCATCATCGCCGCAGCAGGTCCTCTCACTCCTCACAGTCAAGGCACCCCTCTCCCCAAAGGACCACTGCGCAGACTCCCAAAGCTCCTCACTCCCCCAAAAGAGCTCCAGTCTCTCCAGGCAGAGGGCCCCGCTCACGGTCCCGCAGCCGATCATCCAGCTCGGATTCAGTCAGCAGTACCAGCAGCACTGGTAGTGGCAGGTAGAGTGACTGACAGTTTTGAGTAACTATTGTTTATTGAAGAAGCAATCTAGCTGAATTGGAATGAACAGCAGTCTGCCAGTGTTTCATTCACTGGTGGCTCAGCAGTTGTCTTTATGGGTTGTATCTATATTAAGAAGTATTTGACATTTATGTGTAATTTTTAGCACATATGTGTGAAATTTGTTTTAAATTCTTTGTGCTGTGAATAACAGTAGAAAATGAGTAAAATAAAATTAATATACAGTGATTTATCTAATTTATGACTTGCGTGGAAAGTAGTGTCAACCTAAAGAATTTTTGAATGGATCAGAAAAGAGGTAATGGTTTGTCATTTAGTATGTTAATTTATCATGGAATATAAGACAAAGCTGTAGTAAAACTGTCCTATCAAGATATTAAGGATACATATCCATAGTATTGCAATTTGTTTGCACAGTATATCATCACTGTTAACATATAATTTAAAGATTGGGTGCTTTTTTTTTTTTTTTAATGTTTTTTGGATCATGTAAATATCAGTATACTCAACTACAATGTAAAATTGGTCAGGGTGAAAATATAACAAGTGATTTCTCATTTGCATATAAATTGCAGCCTTTTTGCGACACTAGTCTTGTCTGTACGATTATATTGACTGACAATGTAATGTGCAGCCATATTCAGCATTTAACAGAACATTTAATAGGTCTTGTATACTATTCGCCTTTTGGTTTTATTAGACATTTCGCTGAAGTCGTTGAACTATGTTGAACAAGTGTACTTTAATGGATGCATTGCATGTATTTTGTTTTAAAGAGGTTTCTCTCTCTCTCTCGCCCCTTTGGCAGCAGTGACTCTAACAGCAGTTCTAGTGAGGGGTCCCGAGCACGCTCAGTTCAGTCTGCAGCCACACATGCCCCTCCAGCTCCTCCTCCATTATCTTTGGACTGTGATGAGCCACGTAGAAGCTTTGGCATTAGGGTTCAGAACCTTCCTGTGCGATCCACAGGTTTGTAGCAAAATTTGCAAGTGTTTTGTGCACTGTGGTAGTGGGAGTTTGTTTGGTGTATTTTATTTGTCTAATTGGTGCCAACACTTCTTTTTGTTTTTATTGCTGTAGTTTGATATGTACCTTGTAAGTTACTTCTGTCTTAAATGTGCTTTTTGTCTCCAGACACAAGTTTAAAGGATGGACTTTTCCATGAATTTAAGAAATATGGGAAGGTGACATCTGTGCAGATACATGGAGCATCAGAGGAACGGTATGGCTTGGTCTTCTTCAGACAGCAAGAAGACCAGGAGAAAGCTCTTAGTGTATCCAAAGGAAAGCTCTTCTTTGGTATGCTGATTGAGGTGACTGCCTGGAATGGCCCTGGTATGTACTGTACAAGCTGTCCTGCATCTGCAAGTTTGTATAGTTTGTGCTGTGTCGTTGCTTTAGCCATATCTGTTCACTGACAGAGACGGAAAGTGAGAATGAGTTTCGCCCTTTGGATGGGAGGATAGACGAGTTTCACCCGAAGGCTACTCGGACATTGTTCATTGGAAATCTGGAGAAGACGACCAACTATCAGCAACTACTCGATGTATTTCAGCGCTTTGGCGAGATAGTGGTAAATCTTTTAATTGTTTTTAAATATCCCTTTTTTCTTGCTGTTTTGGTTTTGTTGAATTTAAATAAGCTGTTGTACTCTCTAAAATTAGTTGTTTTATCTTCAGGATATTGACATTAAGAGGGTTAATGGCGTTCCTCAATATGCCTTTGTGCAATACTCTGATATTGCCAGTGTGTGTAAAGCCATCAAGAAAATGGATGGGGAGTACTTGGGCACCAACAGACTCAAGGTATTTATCCAGATTAACGTACACAGAACTAAGCAGTGCTGTACTTTGAGCAACCTTGGCTGGAGAGACAAGCTTGCTCCCTACACATCCCTGCTTTGTTAAATGTGGTTTGTCAGGGGAAACCATGTTGGTGGGTGAGAACTGGATAAAATGGCTTTCATAAATAATTGCGCCATTAAAGTGTGATTTTGTATGTTGCTTAAATGCACTTGTTTGTTTTAAAGATGCTTTGGGGAAGTTTAGAAGTTTCTTTTCTATTTCAGCTTGGTTTCGGCAAGAGTATGCCTACGACTTGTGTGTGGTTAGATGGTCTGTCATCTAACATCACAGAGCAGTATCTCACAAGACACTTCTGTCGCTATGGACATGTGGTCAAGGTAAGTAATCCACCTAATGTATAGTTTTGATTTAGATTTGCATTGGCTTTAATCCTGTTAATTATCAACTAATTTATTGATCTTATAGGTTGTTTTTGACAGAATAAAAGGGATGGCTCTTATTTTGTATAACAACACTGATTTTGCACAAGCTGCTGTAAGAGAGACCAAAGGATGGAAGATTGGTGGCAACAAAGTTAAGGTAAAGAGAGCTTCCTCTCTCTTTTTTTAATATCTGACTGATGCCCTTGATTTGTTTCATTTATGTACCACTTCTTTGCAGGTTGATTTTGCCAGTCAGGAGAGTCAAATGGCATTCTATCGCTCTATGCAGGCATCAGGACAAGATATCCGTGACTTCTATGAAATTCCCTCAGACAGAAGGTGAACCTTTTGAAAAGGTTGCAAATATGGGAGTTCAGATATGTGCAATGTATTGATCTGATAGTGTCGGTCAATGAAATTGCTGATAAGTTTTTTCCTGCTACTTTAACAGAGATGATCGAAGACCTCCATATCATGACTTCTCAGCTGAAAGAGCATACTACGAGAATGTTAGGACCCCAGGAATTTATGCTGAGGATCCCCGGCGAGACTATGCTGCTCGCAGTCGTGAACGTTATACAGAATTAGACCATTACCAAGGTGATCACTATGATCCACGCTATCATGAAGATCCTCGCGAATACAGAGATTATCGGGATCCCTTTGAGCAGGATATCAGAAAGTACAGCTACATTCAGCGGGAACGTGAGCGAGAACGTGAGCGTTTTGAGGCTGATCGTGGCAGATGGAGCCCATCCCATCAACGCCGACCCATAACCCCTTCTGTCTCCCCTTCTCCATCTGACCGTGTCTCAAGAGAAGCAGAACGCCGTGCATATAGGCATTCTTCTGAGAGAAGTGGCAGCTGCAGTTCCTTATCACCAACACCTCAGTTTGAAAAGCCAGAAAAGTCTCCAGTGGATTACAAGACCGAGAGTCTTGAGAGGGAAATGGAGCAGGCTGAGGCAGATCGTGTAATTGGGGCTGAGAAGAACAAGCGTGGCAGGCGCAAGGATAAAGCAGAAAGAGAGAAGGGAGAGAAATTAAAGTCACGAAGGGGCAAAGTGCAGTCCCCTAGCATACCTCTGCCTGAAGCAGACAGGGAACCCAGTCAGGATTCAAATTCTGGAAAAATAAAAGTTTCAGATGTAGATGGTTCAGAGAGGCAAAGACATAAAGTTGAAAGTGAACCACCCCCTTCTGATCCAATGTGTCGCCTTGAACCGCTAAAAGGGGAAAAACTTGATGCAAGTAAATGTGAGCCAGTGGACCGGGATAGCAAAGGAAGATCAAAAAAGCATCTAAAACCTGACCCTGGAAATGAAGGAAAAGAACCCCTTTTGGATTCTGATAGACTTGCAGCAAGAAAAAGACGTTTTGGTGATCCCAGTAGCAAAGCCATAAGACAGAAAAGAGGTCGCCTTGAAGATGAACAGAGTAGTGGGATTAGCCAAACTGCAGACTTAAATGTATCTGTTGCAAAAGAGGCAGAAGGTGATGTGAAAATGTTAGAAAAAGAGACACAGAAAAGGGAACATTCTAAGTTCAAATCTGAGAAACTGGCTTGTCATTTGAATCAAAGGGAAGAGTTGGATCCCAGTGTGAAAGCTGAACCTCAGACTTCGTCTGTACCCCAAGGAGACCATTCTGAATGCAACACAGAGTCTTTAGATTCAAAATCTCAACCTGGACCAAGCATACCAAGACGATTCTCCAGTGATGGAACCCCAGAAAAGGACAACAAAGGCAGGGAAGAGTATTTGGATATAGATCTTTCTCAGAGTTATCGCAAGCAAATGGAGCAGAACCGAAGGCTTCGCCAGCAGCTCCTAGAGCCTGACAAGCCAGGAAAACCAGAAACTCCACAGTGTGTGGACACAGAAGATTTTGAACATCGTAGCTTGGTGCATGAGGTAGGAAAACCACCACAGGATGTCACTGATAATTCTCCACCAAGTAAAAGTAAGAAACAGGAGCAATTTGACATGGATGTAAGTGCAAAGAGAGAGCGTGTATACCGGATTTTCCGGTCAAAGAATGAAGACTCAGAATGGAACAGTACAAACTCTCCAAGATTTCAGCATGCCTCTCAGCAAGCAGAGGAAGAATATACAGACGTTCCCCATTTAATCACTGTCAAAGATGTAAAAGAACTACCTAAATCTGAGGATAATGCTCATCCAGATCTGGAGCTTGCAAGTAAACGAGTACAACCCCCACAGGTGTCCAAGCTAAGCACACCTCTACAGGATGAGCAGCAGAGACGCTGGGAGAGTCGTTTAAAACAGGACTTATTACCTGACTTTTCAAGGAGCTCAGAAAAGAGACGACTAAATCGGAAATATTTAGAATATGGACTTTGGCCTGATTTGGAGCCCGGTGAGGTACGCTCCGATTCTGAGGAGGATAGAGAACACAAACCAAATTCTCCTATTCCTTCAACCTCAGTATCTCTTCCGGAACGGCAACGTGGGGATAGATTATTAGAATCAAAACTAACAACTCCACTGGAGAGGAACAAGTTCTGTTCGTTTGCACTTGATCAGACAATCACTCCAGATACTAAAGCTTTGCTAGAGCGTGCAAAATCTTTGTCCTTCTCGAGAGAAGACAGTTGGTCTTTTCTGGATGGTGACACACATTTTCCTAATTTGAGAAGTAGAAAGGATACGGAAAAGGTTGAACCAACACCGCGACCAACGCCTTCGTGGTACATGAAAAAGAAGAAAATTCGAAGCGAATCTGAGGATAAACTAGATGACCGAAAAGAAGATCCTAAGCCAGAAGACCAAGAACGAAGAGAACTCTTTGCTTCTCGCTTTCTTCACAGCTCAATTTTTGAGCAAGACTCGAGACGTCTTCAGCACCTGGAACGAAAGCATGAAGACCCACAATACGGTATGGGCTATCCAGCTGCTCAGCAAGGCCAAACTGAGCCTGATTCTGAACCGGTGGTACTCTTCCATGATCGCTTTTTGGAGTTAACAAGGCTGCAGCAGCAGAAGGGAAAAGACCAGTCTCAGCAAGAGTCCAAGAAAGAAGAAAGTGTGGACGAAAGAGCTACTGATAAAACACAGGAGGAAGAACAACCTCCTCAGCAGCATGGTACTGTTGAACCTGACACACAGCAAACAGAGATTAAACCAATCAGCCCGGTACAAGCCACTCAGGCAAGTCCTGTCCAGACCCTTCATGTAAATGCTACACAAGAAATTCAGATTACACCACCTATCTTAACAGTTAAAGAAATGTCCCCACAACTAGAGTCAGGAAATGTTGAAACTTCTCCTAAGGAACTTGGTGCTACAATAAAAGAAGAAGAAAAGCAGCCTGAACAGCTCTTTGTTCCTCAGTTACAACTGGTGCCTCAAGAATCCTCAAACAGCTCAGAATGCCAGGAGTCTAAGACTTCAGTTAATGAGACCAAAATGAGCCCATCTAATGAATTGGAAATAACGTATGACGGAGATGTTGAGCATTTTTCGAACAGTGAGCCACTGGCCACTGAGACACAAGTGAGCTATGAAGCAGAAGCTGAGTCACAGTCAGAGCTCCCTGAACTACAAAACTCTCTTTCCCCTATGATTGTAGATGAAGGTGAAAGATTAGAGAAACCAGAGCCTGTGGCCATAGGAGTCGAACCTCCAGCCAAAGAAGTTGATCAAAAATGTGCTGAGAGTTTTGCAGTTGAGGAACCAATTTCTCCTCCTCCAAGGTCAAGAAATAAGAAGGCTAAAGCTTCCCCTACAACACCAGTAGCCTCTTTGAGCTCACCAAACACACCAGATAAGCAAAGCACACGAAAAAGTGAGCGCATTGATAGAGAAAAACTTAAACGTTCATCTTCTCCAAGAGGCGAGTCTTCTAAAGCAGTTTCAGATACTAAGTCAACTGGCAAATCTCCTATACATAGCCCTGATACAGAGCAAGGTATAGAACAAAATGTACTTCCTGTAAGGGCAAGGCGTAGGAATGTACGTTCTGTTTATGCCACCCCAATTGAAGATGAATCTGCTCCACAAACTGGCAAAGACGTCGAATCACCTCGTGGTGCACGCAAGCGCGGTTTAGACAAAGATGGACAACAACCTGAACCAGATGGCATTACCGCACCAGCAACATCAAGACGTGGACGTCCACCTAAGAATCGGCGCCAAGGAGAGGATTTTTCAACTGGAAAGAGTGAGCGGTCAAAAATAACCGAGACCAAAGAGGTAGATATTGGTGAAATTGGAAACATTGAAGCAGTCACTAAAGTAGGTAAAGGCAAACACACTCCCCACTTACAAAGAGCTAATCAAGTTGGTACCTCTGTGTCAGGATTAGGGAAAAAAGGAGATAAAATGTCTGAGGCTTGTATTCAAAGGGTAGATCCTTCTGAGATGGACATGGACTCTCAGGAAAGCACTATCCAGCATGATGGTGATCCTTCCATGGAAAATGAGTCAAAGGAGGAACACGTATTGCAAAATTCAGAAACAAAACCGGAGAAAGACACAGTGACTCAAATGGAAAGGGCCACTGGAAGCCAAGAAAAACTAACAAATCCTATTCATGAGCACTCAACTTTTGATAAAAGTGGAAGAACAAAGCCAACTCGACTAAACCGCAATCCAAAACTAATGACGGAAGATAAATCTGTTTTTCTCAGAAATCTCAGAATCAGGCTTGATGTCACAGAAGTAAAAGCAATGCTTCAGACAGGAGAGGATGATTCTGGACAGGATCATTCTAAAAAAAATATGCCAAGTATATCTCCAAAAGATCAGATACTAGAACCTAGAGTTGAGAAAGATGTTTTGGAGAATGACAGTGAAGTTAAAGAAGAGTCTGTAACTCCTCCCACAAAGGTCAAGGATCCCCATGAGGCATTGTTATCCCAGCAGATGGAGCTGGAACAAGCTGTTGAGAACATTGCCAAGCTTACAGAAGACTCTACTCCACTTCAGTGTAAAAGCCCATCAGAGCCACAGCCTCCTTTATCCCAAGTTGTAGAGGAGCCTGAATGTGAACCAGAGGAAGAAAAACCTGCAAATCCTGCTAGTGAAACTGAACTTGCTGCTGCTATTGATTCCATTACTTCTGAAGACACGTCTTGCAGCCTAACACAAGACCAAGGAATCATGGACTCTGATGTTCAAACCATGGGCCCAGATGCTAAAGTTGCTGAAAGTAATAACTCGGGTACTGTCCAAGAGGACAGTAATACAGGAACACCAAGGAAAGGGGGTAAAGGCAGAGCAAAAGCCCAGAAGAGGGCCAAAGGTCAAAAGGCTGCTGTGAACAAAAAGGAAGCAAACAAGGAAATACAGGACACCGAGAGACTTTGTGTTAAATCTCCTGAATGCATACCTGCAGAGTTGCCAACTGTCGCAGAGATTTCCTCACCAGATACTGGTGCTGTGATCACTCCCTCAACTAAGCTGGATCAGAGTTCAACAGCAAATGTCTCTGATGCTGTTAAAATGACAGAGGTCCCACTTAAAGAACAATCTGACTTGCCCAAACCATCTTGTCAGGCATCTAACAAAAGCCCAACATCTCTCAAGCCACATCCTCACCCTTATGAGTGCACATCTCCCTCTCTTTCCCCCACAAGCATTTGCCTTAAGCCACATCAAAGTAGACTTCCAGTTTCCCCTACTGAGAGGTTGACTAAGGAGACTGCATTACTGTCCCCTTCAGTGACACCTGTGGCTTCATTAGAAAATCCAACATTGCTCTCTGATTCTGCCCATGATGCCAATACCAGTGATTTACGTAAAATTCTCACAAAACCAAGAAGTATTCCAAACCCAGATATTGGTGCTACACCTGGAACCATGCATGCAAGGGAGAGTGATGCCAAGAGTACAGCACATGAACAGAGGCAGTCTTCTATTTCAGCCCAGCCCATAGTTCGACCACCAGCTTCCCTACCATCCCCAGAAACAAAAGTCTTTAGTGAGAAGTCTGTGATTTCTGTCATTGCCTCCACTGCTACTTCTGTGATCAGTCGAGTTTGCAATCCTTCTGAGTCTGAGGAGAAGCCCAGTATTCCTATGGGAAATCCTTTTGTGGACAAGCAGCCTTCAAAACAGATGTATCAGCCCAGCATAGAGGAAAGTAGCACTTACCACTTACCACCAGTTGGAGAAGAAGGTGGAAATGCAGGTCGCTATATAGTGGAGAGCACATCCCTGAGTACAGGTCCTAGTACAGGCCTCAGAGTGAACACCTCAGAAGGAGTTGTAGTGCTGAGTCACTCTGGTCAGAAAATTGAGGGACCACATCGGATTAGTGCCAAGATCAGTCCGATCCCACCCCCTAGTGCAGTAGACATAGAATCCCAGCAGCTGGTATCCATGCCCCAGATTAAGCAGGAACTTTACAGTTCTTCTCAGCCTGCTACTCCTAAGGGTTCTCTGCCTCCCTCTGACCACAGTCATTCCCTGAAGTCACAGCCTGTCTCCTCTATTAAGCAAGAATCTGTACTGGACAAATTGGACCCATACCCTCCAGTTCAAAGTGGAGTTGTTAAAAGACTACAGCAAACACCTGGACCTTCTCAAGTAATGGGTTTCCATCATTCAGAATATGCAATGCTAATGAAGCATCCCAAGAAAGGTGAAGTAAATGAGCCCGTTAAAGTAGACACTGTGAAATCTGCATGGGTGTCAACTATTAGCCCTGCCATAAGCCCTCACCTTTCCTCTCCAGGTGGTAATCATGTTGGGTTTATATCAGGCACACCTACAGAGAGAGCACCATCACATATTCAGCCCAAGCAGGAACCACGTTCCCCACGAAAATCTGGACACCCTCCTTCCCCCTTTGCTAAAGTGTCTTCTCCTATTGGCTCCTCATCACCCAAAGGTGTATCTATGGTCTTGCCAACTGGTTTGCCTGCAATATCTCAGTATGTTCCCAGTGTTCATCACTCTGAGCAGTCAGTGATCATGCCTCCTCACAGCACACATGGTAATCTTGGAAGAATGTCGCCTCACCGGGTTAGTCAGGCCATTCCCATCAGTCACCTTTCTCAGGGAGAAGTAAGAGTTAATACACCTCCACTGCCAATGATGAACTATGGTATTCACTCTGAGGGCCTTGCCTCAACCTGGCCTTCTGGTCAGCAACGCCCTACATCTCCCCAGGCTGTGGGAAACAGAGAAATGGTCCTCAAAGTCAACCCAGGAAATTCCAGAGGTCATGAAGGAGGTGAGGAAGAAGCGAGACGTTTTCATCAAGCACTTGGAAGATCATCAGCAACTCAGCTAAAATCGGAGACTCTACCTGCAGGATACCGTGGGTCTCTTCACAGTGAACTGTCACTGGAACGATTTAACATGTCAAGAGATATGCGAATGCTTATGCACCACCAGCAGGGGGAGCGTCCCGCTGCAGAGCTGCACCAGGGGCACATTGCTGAAGTTGTCCCTCCCACCTCAACCCCTACCAGCATTACAGCGTCTTTGTCTCCTCGAGCACATCTTTTACCCAAAGGTGTGTCTGACAAGGATCCTTTGAAGCAGTCTGAACTGAAGAGGTCCACATCACCCTCTGGAAAAGATGGAATGATGGGAATTCGTGGTTCTGTGCCTGCCATGGCTTCACCTCAACGGGTACAGTTGATCCCATCGGGTGCTGTTCCAGCCTTTTCTGAGTATTCAACCATGTACACGAACTTGCGCACAGTCCACTCCCAGTATCCTGATGGTTCACCTCTGGGTATTAGCCAACCACCTCGCAACATCACACCCTCACAGGCAAGTTATATTTAAAATGATGCATTGCATTTTGCAGGTATGTATTGCATTGTACTGTATTGAGAGATGTGGAGAGGTTCAAAATTGTAGTAAAGTACAGTTTCCAAAGAAGCAGAATGTTTGACAGGTTCATCTGCTGTGCAAGCAAAGTTCTTCACCTCACTGTGAAGCACTTTGCTTGCACAGCTGATGAGACCTCTGTCCGAAATGTTCTGTTTCTCTGTAAACTTTGTACTACAGTTTTGAATATATATAATGTATATAGCTTCAAGAATTGCCTTCAGATGTGAAATGCCTCATTTCTCTGGAAACCTCGTCTACTACACTGCAATTTTTACTAAATATAGAAATTGTAGTAATGTGGCATCTCTCTCCAAAGGGTGTTCAAGAATCAGATCACAGTCAGCCACAGCCTGAAGGGAACATGGAGCATGTTGGACACCAACAAGTCAACATGGTACAGCTTCTAACTGTAAGTCATGTGGACAGAAAGAACGTTTTGGGGGGGGGATTGGAGTTATTTAAATTAACTAGGTCATAGGATATCCATCAATATTAAAATCTGATCTAAGGTTTACAAATGAACTTCTGTTTTTTTGGTTTTGTCTTGAACAGAAGTACCCAATTGTGTGGCAAGGCCTGTTGGCACTGAAGAATGACACCGCTGCTGTCCAGCTGCATTTTGTATGTGGAAACAAGTCTCTTGGCCTGAGGTCACTTCCCTTGCCAGAAACTGGTGCTCTCCTCCGTATTGTCCAGAGGATGAGATTGGAGACACCACAGCTTGAAGGAGTAGCTCGCAGAATGACTGTAAGTCTTAAGAGAAGAGTTGAAAAGAGATTTCTTAGACTGGATCAAAGCCAATCACCTTCCTGTTTGAAGTGATGTAGGAACATTTACATGCATTCAGTTATCCGATTATTGGCAGATTTCTGTGGTCTGTTTATTCAGTTATTGTGCTCATATATTGGTCTACTCAGATTTCTTAGATTAAAGGCAACCAGATTTCTTGAAATCTGGTAAAGTGAGTATTGGCAGGCTGCAAAACAGAAGTCAGATTACTGTCTGACTCATGTAGACTGAGTTTTCCCATTGCCTGATTATTGAATTGCATATAAAGGCACTAATCTGATTGACACAATCTGCCTACTTGCCATTATTGAATTATTGCATGTACGCAAATGCACTCTGTGTTCTATGTGTAAAGTTATATGTATGTGTTCTATCCTCTCTCCATTGGCTCGACTGCAGGGTGAAAGTGACTTCTGCCTCCTGTTGGCCATGCCATGTGGCCGAGATCAGGAGGATGTCGTGAGCCAGACACAAGCCCTGAAATCAGCCTTCATCAACTATTTGAAGGCCAAGCTTGCTGCAGGCATCATCAATGTACCCAATCCTGGTTCCAATCAGGTGTGTACTTTGGTCTCCCCCCCCCCCCCCCTCTTTCAACGATATCCATATGCATTTTGTGATCTGGTGTTAATAAAGAAGCATCTGGCTGATTTGGTCTAAATTAGAGGCATAATTTCTAATATGCATTTAATTTTTTTTCCTGGAGTAATTGTAGGTGTTGTCTGCACTTTTTGTCTTCTCTAGCCTGCCTACGTGTTGCAGATTTTCCCACCATGCGAGTTTTCACAGAGCCATCTGTCACGTCTTGCTCCGGACCTCCTCAGCCAGATCTCCAGTATCTCCCCTCACCTTATGATTGTCATCACATCGGTGTGATTCTGAATTCCTTAAACCAAGCTCTGCGCACCTCAAATTTCACATCAGTGGATATCTTTGCATCTACAGCGCCAAGACACTGATCTCTGGAGACATTAGTGTCCTATGTTCGGAATCGTAACTTCTACATATCAGTCTTTTTGCCTCTAGTCCATCTTTCTTCTGATGGTCCTCTCTCCCCAAACAGGTCTACCTGCAACACTACTCCAGATTATGTACAAGCTAATTTGACCATTTCTCTGCTGTATTTGTATTTATTGGTGAATTTTTATTTTTACTCATGGAAGTTCTTTGGGAAATCAGGATGTTTGAAGAACAAGGGGGGGGAAAGAGGCAAACAAGTGACGGAGTGGATGACTTTCTTCCTTCAGTGATTTTTGGTTCTATTAATTTTTTTAAAAAGGTGGATCATAGAGATCATTGTAACAGACTAATCAGTTTTTAAGTAGTCATGCACATGGGTCAGTGCTCCCTACTGGGAAGAAATAACATTTGAGAATGTATGTTTCAGGGGATTTACTCATCAGCCTTGCTATGTCACTCACTTTGCTAATGCAGATTACAGTAGGCTCATCCACTGACTGAGCAGCAGACAGAGCTGTGGGACTCTGGAGTTTTTGAATTGCAGGACTGTAAATATTTTAAATATTTAAAACCTTGGCAAGTTGGCTTAAACCCAGGAGAGTTGCCCTTTTATTATTCTCAACCATGGAACTAATACCTGAAAGCAAGGGAAGAGATGAGCGAAGAACATCGACATAAAAACCGAACTTAAATTTGTTATGTAAATACCGAAGACTTGTGGGCTGGCAGCTCTTGCAAGGGTTTGTTGCGGGCACTTCAAATTTTCTTACTCAAATAAAGAAAAAAAGAAAAAAACATCCAGAAAACTTGAATATAACAGTCATATGCTCTCTCTCATTTCACTGTTTGTGTTTATTGATCCTCCATGAGAAAATCATTGTGTGAAATAAATGTCTAACCAAACAAAAATGTAAACAGTAATACCTTTTTTAAAAAAATAATCAGACTAAACAATTTTATATGCATGTTCTAAATGAATACTTTTTAAAGGGTTTTAAAAGGATGTGCCAACACCATATTTGAGGCTTAGCCCCACAAAATATCCTAATACCATTGCAAATTTTTTATCCAACTATTACATTTAAAACATTTAAACAGAATTTTCAACTGTGATCTGATAAGGGGGGAATGATGCTGAAGTAGAGTGAAGGCTCTGATGCTCTGAGATGTAAATAGACTAGAACATTGATGCCTGATATTTTAAAAGGAGAAACTATTCTAAGCCTTTAGTATGTGGCCAGAGCTGAATACATACCATTTCAGTGATGTCAATTAGTGGAGAGTGTTTGTAATTGAAAACCTGCACTTGTTGGGAAACTATTGCCACCACAAACAATGCAAAACATTTCCCTCTATTTCTATTGATTTACTTACAAGTTCATTCTTCTGTGGAGACATTTAAAATGCACAATTTAGTTTTTCTTGATTGCTTATACATTATTGCATGTTGGCACACAGTTCTCAATAACTGCCCTAATGTCTTTTATGTAACTTATGCAAAATAACATTCTACTGTAGTTCACTCTACCAGCCAACACTTGGCAAATCACTGTATACAATGCTATACCTCTGCACACATGGGTGGAATGTGTTCTATGGAATAAATTGCCTACATTTGCCCAATATTGATCCAATGCATAGCCAAGCAGTATTACTAGATAAGGTACATATGAACCACTAACAGCAGCAACAAAAACTAATCCCTGTTGTACCAATAGTACAGCCAAGAAAGGTGCTCAAAATAGATGAAAAAGATGAAGGGCAGCAGGAGGGCTTTGAGTAGACAAAGCATCAAAGACTTAATTACTTAACAGACACAAGCCATGGTGAGAGGCAATTTCATGATGGCAATCTTTCAAAGGAGTTCAAGAAAACGGTAACTGGAGCCTCTGTTCTGTTACTGAACATATATTATGTATTATAGGATTTTCTATTTTTCCACCTTGAGCTCCAGTCTAGTAACAACTGAATTTTCACCCTCTTGCCTTTTCAAGTTTTATGACTAGTGTGTAGTTCAGTGTATGACATTACTTCAGATAAATAAATGCATCAGTAAATAACATTCATTGTGTTCAGTATATGACTACATTAAAGCATTTATAGATAGGAGAAAAACAGTCACAACTGTTCTCACTTTATTAGTGAAGTGTGGAAAAACAAGGTTGTAGAAATTCAAATGTCAAGTGTGGCATTTTGAGATAAACGCTTCATTTTGAGACAAATGGTCATCAGTTTTCATTTAGCTCACAGTACATAAAGATTTGCCAAGTTAGAGCAGAAATACTGTTTCCTGAAATGTAAGCAATTGAGAACACTAGTTAGCTCCATGTCATGCCAATCAAATAATTTCATACCAAGTTATTGAAAAAGGTGTCAATTTTCCTCTAACTGACCTCATGATCAATACTGGGCCCCACCTTTTGCATTATTGCTATATGAGACATATCTACTTCTTGATGTCTCTGTTCACATCTAAAACGTACAATGTGACTAACCCAGAAAGTGAAATGTAATGCAAAAGATCTGTTCTGTTTGACCCTCACCTGAGAATGTTCCATAATAAGGGCCCAAGCTAAAAGAAAAAACAAAAAAACTTTATATTCATGAAGCATGATCAGTTTGTTCTGAGCACTCTTACTAGATAAGTCTGATGTTTCTAGCAAATGTGCTGTTCTACTCACTTCCTGGTCCCATTCACCAAGTTATGAAAACACTCGTTCACTGATGGGTGTGTTACAGTGATTTGATAATAATGCATTCCTGCAACTTGACCTCCAATTTAATTACAATATGCCAAGCAGATAGCA
Source organism: Electrophorus electricus (assembly GCF_041902795.1). Taxonomy (NCBI): domain Eukaryota; kingdom Metazoa; phylum Chordata; class Actinopteri; order Gymnotiformes; family Gymnotidae; genus Electrophorus; species Electrophorus electricus. The sequence goes on along the minus strand of NC_137518.1, from coordinate 17,979,697 downwards.
CAAAAAAATAAAGCTTTATCAAGTGAATAAAACAGACTGAAAGTATAAACAGGAAAAGAAAGATCAAAATAAATCAGGTTAAAATACAAAGAGAACATTTGCATAGTACAGATGAAAGGCTGAATGCTGAAATGCTCCAATAATTTGGAGAGTATGAGATTATGTGCAGCTCCTGCTGCCCCCTGGTGGCCACAGCCATGTAACGTTTTAAATGCACAAAACACAGGACTGCAGGCCTCAGTGTTTCAGATCCTCACTTGATCCAAACAGCATCACCAGTTGCTCCTTGTAGGAAGTGATATTCCTCTTCATGATCTCTATACAGGGACCCAGCAAACGCTCAAATGCCTGAACATCGATCACTAAAAGAGAGGAGAAAATAAATGAAGATTTTATTTAAACTGGCCTATCTAGACATGTTTCAAGAAGGAAAGTGCTTCTGGGCTGTGTGTGTATTTGTGTAGATTTCAGAGAAAGTCGAAACTCCCAGCTGCTCTGCTCTTGGAATCCATCCATTCATCCGGAAGGATAATCCACTTCCCTTTACTCACTTCTACTTAGGAAAATGTTAGACTTTCTAAGGCAATTCTGTTTAATGGTCAAATGACAGTTTTAGCCTTATACTCACCAGTGCTGTGAAGCTGAGATTAAAGAGGTCACCAAGAACTAGCAGAAACTATTTTGCTAATTAATATACTTGAGAAGATTATCCAATTAGACTTTTCAAACTCTATTGAATCCAGTCCTTGGGTATTGTTAGGGGTGGACCTTTAGGATTTAAAAAAAGCTTTGAATGTTTTGTTTGATTAAATCCCAAATTTATTTAAATGACCCTCTTTCCTCACCCACTTTTCTCACTTTGAAGATTCTATTACCTATTAGAAAGTTCTACAATCAGTCTTCTCTCCCATGACCTCTTCTCATTTAACCGTAGGCAAAAGATGAATATGAAACACTGTTTTTCCATGGCAATGCAAAGACAAAATATGGACCATGGTGATGTAGAGCAAAATGCTTCATGCAGCATGACAACAAATTATGGAAAACAAAAATCTAAAACTCTGATTGGACCTGTGGAGACTGTATTTGTTGTGTATATCTCTAAGCAATAAGCATTAAGTGGCTTAAAAAAAGGCTTCTCCTCATGGTGGATGCCCCATCCAGTAGTGTCCTGTTCCAAATTTCATAAATTCCAATTCATTACAGTCCCTTTTGAAGTACATGCGATGAGTGAACATCATTCCGTAAGGAAATGGGACACAGTCTCACCTAAGCACTTGGTCTCTCCCACTGCATAGACTGATGCAGCTCTAGGGTTGTTAGTGACTAGCGCTAGCTCTCCAAAATACTGCCCCCTGGTGGCGCGGGCTATCTCCACCTCCTCAGTTTCCCTCGGGCTACTTTGCCCTGCTTTAATCTGGGCAGAAGTGAGACAAACAAACAATTACAGGATACACAGACATTCTGCGAGGTAAAAGGAATGAATTTCTCACACTTGCATTAGAAACACAAACAAAAACAAAGCATCCATTCACTTCAGCAGCACAGTCAGGTATTAAAATGTTTAATATAAATGCAAACATTTCTTATTTTGCAACTATAATCTCTTTCACTGAATGTGAGGAAAGACATAAATCATGATTTACTTTGCTCTTGATCATGATCTTTACTTCTCCAGACTCCACAATGTAGAAACAGTCTGCCTCATCACCCTGGTAATGAAAAAAGCTGTCCTGATTTCAGAAGGCCATAAACTAATGCTTCCACTTTAGATCAAGAAAGAACATACGAAAAACAACTTAAACGTAAAAGAGGTTAACCTGTTTAATGATCTGTTCTCCATCGTGGAAGGTTTTCACTCCTAAAACGTCAACAATCTTCATCCTCTCAGACAGCTGGGGAACACAGACAAACGCGATTATAAAGAGGATCAACCCAACACCAGTGATTAATGTTAGCAGCAAGAAGCTCAGAAGACCCAGCGAACACCACGTCGCATTGCAGAGTCCGATGGTGCTAGGCGTCTTCCACATTTGCATGCATGCACCGGGAGTGAAAGCCAACAAAAACCACGAGTACCTCAAGGCACTCCAGGAGAGGCAGAGACTCGATGAAAGCCTCATATGTTTTCCTCTTCTTTGCATTATTTTTCACAATCAGCCTGTGGAACGTTGCCCTGTCCTGGACATGGAACGCAGAAATGACTCCTACATACAGTATACACTCACAACCACCATATCACATGATTGTACACTGCCTGGCCGCAAAAAAGTCAGCGCCTAGATTTAACTAAGCAAATAGGTAAGAGCCTCCTATTGGATAATTACTGCATGGGTGATTATGTTTCAGCTGACAACAAGTTATTGATCCCCAACTGATGCAGTAAGTAGCTTCTCATTTGTTAAACAACCATGTCGAAAGACACACCCTGTGGTTGTGGAAAAGATGTTAATCTGTTTCAGAAGGGTCAAATTATTGGCATGCATCAAGCAGAGAAAACCTCTAAGGAGATTGCTGAAACTACTAAAATCGGGTTAAGAACTGTCCAATGCATTATTAAAAAGTGGAAGGACAGAGGGGAAACATCATCTTCCAGGAAGGAATGTGGTCGGAAAAAATGTTGAATGATCATGATGGGCGATCACTTAAACGTGTGGTGAAATCAAATTGTAGAAAAACAACAGTAGAACTCAGGGATATGTTTAATAGTGAAAGTAAGCATTTCCACATGCATAATGCAAAGGGAACTCAAGGGATTGGGACTAAACAGCTGTGTAGCCTTAAGAAAACCACTTGTCAGTGAAGCTAACCCGCAAAAATGGCTTCAATTTCCTAGGGAGCATAAAGATTGGAATCTGCAGCAATGGAAGAAGGTCATGTGGTCTGATGAGTCCAGATTAACCCTGTTCCAGAGTGATGGGCACATCAGGGTAAGAAGAGAGGCGGCTGAAATGATGCACCCATCATGCCTAGTGCCTACAGTACAAGCCTGTGGGGGCAGTGCTATGATCTGGGGTTGCTACAGGAATGTTATGTACCCAAAGAATCAGCTGACTACCTGAATATACTGAATGACCAGGTTATTCCATCAATGGAATTTTTCTTCCCTGATGGCATGGGCATATTCCAAGATGACAATGCCAGGATTCATCGCGCTCAAATTGTGAAAGAGTGGTTCAGGGAGCATGAGACATCATTTTCACACATGGATTAGCCACCACAGAGTCCAGACCTGAACCCCATTGAGAATCTTTGGGGTGTGCTGGAGAAGACTTTGCGCAGTGGTCCAAATCTCCCATCATCAATACAAAATCTTGGGGAAAAATGTATGCAACTCTGGGCAGAAATAAATGTTGTGACATTGCACAAGCTTGTGGAAAGGATGCCACAGTGAATGCATGCCGTAATCAAATCTAAAGGCGGGCCAACGAAATATTAGAGCGCGTCACCTTTTTTTGGGCCAGCAAGTGTAAATATAAGACACTGGATTAAAGTTAAAACCACCAATGCCCACAGCGCCCCTGGCTGGCTGGCGATGATGGTGGCAGCACGCGGAGTTCTGTACATGAGGGCCAGCTCCCCAAAGCAGCCTTTGTTATGGTATTTTCCCACACAGCAATTCACTCCGTCCTGCTTTACCTCAATGTCATACACTCCTCTGAGGCAGACAGAAAACACAAGAGAATATTCCAGAATATATCCATAAAAAGCCAATATGTCTGATACAGGGGACAGACAAGTAGAATAAAAATACAATTTTTACGTCACTAAAACAAATAACAATATAGATGATATGGGCTTGAAAGATGTAAAGATGTATATCAAAATTGATTGCAGGCACAAACCTGTCAATCACATAGAAATTGTCTCCATCATCTCCTTGCTCTATGATGTGTTCTTGCGCTTTCACATGCACCTCAAACATGGCATCCAAGATCTCTGAAAACTGCTCCTGAGAAAAACAGCCCCCCCCCCCCCCCCCCAAAAAAAAAACCCCAAAACAATTGCACATTGTTTCTATAAGGAAAACATTGGCAACATATCCATCTCCGCATTTGAAACAGAAAAGCTGTAATTATATGCATTTTATATAGGACATAAAATGGTTGCAGAAACAGACACGGAAACTTTACATCCCAAAGAAGGTCGCCACCTCGCCAATAAGGTTTTCCTGAGATCTCCAAACTGGTGTACACACTCGTATGTTTATGCACCCCCTAATACAGGTGGACAAATGAAGGGCACAGTACTACACAGTGAGTGCACCCATGTGAATTACCGCATCCAGAGTTTTGAACAGTAGAATGTCCTTGCAGGCTTCCTGTAGCCGGCTGCGCTGCTGGTCTGTTTTGGGGTAGATGACCTTTGGCTGCAGGACATCATCCTCATCATCATCTGGATTATAGGGCTCTGCGCAAACTACCAGAACGCGAGAGCCACTTTAGCATCACCCAAATTCAGAGAAAGGCAGCCCTCAAGCAAAGCAGTCCTTAGGATACATAAAGATACAAGTTAAAGGGAACTTGTTATCACTATAATAATACAGATATCTCTAGAATTACATACATCACAGTAATAATATGGGAATTTGTGCAATAGCAATCTGGGAATCTGTGTTTTTTGTTTTACTCGGGTACATCTACAATAACTAATCCACCCCAACTACACATTTATCCAAAATAGCAACGCACCAGTGGATAATACATCAGTCATTATTCACCCACCTGATACCCTGCGACTGCTTTTACTAGTTGATGGACCTACACAGAGCGATAAAAAGACATTTCATTAATGTATTTTTCCTCATTAATCTGTGTCTGATCCAAGTTAATGTTTCCCCCAAAACAATGAATAATTCATGGTTAATTGCATTTGATGCGAAAAGTCTAAAGACTTGTCTGAGAATATCAGTTAGATATCGATTACAGTTTTATAGCCAGACTTCATACTGATAGTTATAGAGGAAAGAAGCAATTATCCCAAGACATTAATACATATATAGGCCATTATACATCAGTCATCAGAAAGTTTACTTTTTTAAAATAAAAAACCTTAAGTTGGCCTAGGTTTTCCACCTACGTTTGAACGTGAAATCATCAGGAAAATAATCTTCCTTGTCGTCTTCCTCCTCATTGGAGTCTGATGGCACTGTGTCCTCATCAAACGCGACTGCTCTCTTCACACGAGACCTGCTGGCGTTGCGAGCACTCGACTCTGCGCCGCGCTGTTCTTTTAGGCTGCTGAAGTACTGAACAGCGAACTCCAGAAGGTCAGGAGGTCGCTGCACCAGCACCTCGGCTGTGTAGCCTTTCAGCAGGTCCGTCAAACCAGCCGGGATCTCCACACTCATATTAACACTGGAGTTAAAATACGTTTTAAATGCAGCACCACTTGCCAAACACGAGCTTTATGGGTATAATAAAAAACATCTGAATTGCTGATTCGTCACGCACGTCATGGATGACAACTTCGTGTTTAGAGCACAGAGCCCCCGGTTAATTCTCTAGTGAGCTTTCCAAAAGAGGCACCACACAGTGGGAAATGATGTTAATCATCTAGGAGTGGAGGCACATCATTGTCAAGATCGATAAATACTGTACCTCTGTGTATCATTAGCACAAACAGGACATTTAAGTTAAAGAAAAAAACCCACAGATGAATTTTTCAAATATAAACCAATCTTTAGAGAAATATTTACAAAATGGTCCTTTAAATGGGCAACAGCAAATTCTGAGCGATTTTTGCTTTGCATTCCTGATGTTCTAAATATTGCTGTGGTTCCTGCAACGGTTTGCTTCCATATTTGGGGAGTTATGCAGAGGAAAATACTGACCCCAGCCAGGGTCTCTTCACTAAATTAGACATCAATTCGCATCTTAAAAATCACAGCCCATCACATTTCCATGGACTCTTTTTGATGTTAAAGGAAACGACTCTTTTTGATGTTAAAGGAAACGACTCTGTAACTCATTCACAAGGCCCTTCCAACATAACATAGGAGCATGTAGGGAACTACACATGGCCATTAACTTAACCAAAAGAACCAAATAAAACTGGCTGGGTTGCTCACTTAAGCAGAACTACATAGGGTGACTGAGATGTATAGCAGACTGGCTATGGTGACCTAGGTTCTGCTTTATGTCTTTAAAAATAAAGGTGAAGACTACATGGACTGCTGATTCTAGATCAGTATCGTACATCTGGAGCCTGATGTCATGTCATGTACACCACGCACCACTGAAATGTCCTCAAGGATTCACTCAGAACCCACTTCACTGAACATTCGTCCATTTGAGTTTTCAGTTCAGTCAAATGATCAATATTCATTCAAAATGTCTTTGAGGCCTAAACAATCTGTTTTATTGTACATAATGGAAAAAATACATTTTAGTGAATGCCTGTGGCTATAATAAATCCCTATGGCCTAGTGCGAGCACACACAAAGGCATATGCCCACAAATGAAAATGAATCAGAGCTGAGATGCACAAGTGCCAAGAGTTATCGTGCATCTGTCCTTCTGTCAGCAGTATGGATTAGCTGTCTGGTTATTTCTTTGCCACCAAGTGTGATCATTATGTGGACACTGCTCCTTAGTGCACTTCTGAATTGAACAAAGCAAGGTACATCAAACAGAAAACAAAATTACACAGAGTGCTTCATGCACTCCAGAAAGCTGACTGACGTGTCTTTATGTACAATGTACTTAAAAGGGTGTTCTGACAACATTGGCAAAACAGAGAGGTTGACAGCAAAAAACCAGAAGGGTGCGTTTCCCTGGAGAACAGACACTGAATTCACAGCCAGATATAAGGCACATCACTACTCCTCTTCAAAATTGCTAAAATGATAAGGAAGTAGAACTAAGATGACTGGCTAATGTCCGGACCCTCATACGCATGTGTGTGTGTTAGGCCTCTGCTGCGTCTGTAAGCCCTTAACAGTCCCAGTATGAGGTCATGAGTCCCAGTATGTGTGTGTCACGATCCCTTGACCTTTCATGTGGCTCATAGGTTTGGTGCAATCCAGTTTAAGAACTTCATGGCCACCTCGAAACCCAAGAAACATGCCTAGATGTGGGGAACAGAGAGAAAGAACGACACAGACAGACAGATACAGAGAGACAGATAAGCAGACAGAGAGGGAGGGAGGGAGGGAGGGAAAGAGGTACAAAGAGTAAAAGAACAATTTGAATTTAAATTAAGAGTGAGAGACACTCTGATCACTGCCTAGGGAACACTTGCTAATGAGGGCAATGATGAGAATGTGTGTACCCTGCAATTTAGTTTTCCCTCCTTTAACACCTGATCCATCTCACAAAATACTTTTTAGGCTGGAGCAGGTATGTAGTCAGTTATAAGTGTAGTTTTGTGTACACGTATATATGTGTGTGTGTGTGTGTGTGTGTGTGTGTGTGAGAAAGAGAGAGAGAGAGAGAGAGAGAGAGCGAGACTTACAGCATTAGCAGGAAATGCCCGGAGCATGACTGCGTTAAAACCTTTATAAAGTGAGGTCACACCCTCCTCTCGGATCAGCTCCCTCAGAACATCCCGGAAACCATTAGGGTATTTTCCCGCTGGTGCTTAAGACAAACGGAAAATAACACAGCACATGTTATAATAGCACATGTTAAAATAACACAGCACAACTAGAGCCTGAATTCTTAGCACTAGTGAATGTTCTACAGTCAGGGGCTCACCTGTCTGGAAGCGAGATTTGAGCACGTCGGGGGGAATAGCGACAGCCCAGTTAAAGATTCCTGCCATACCACCAGCAAACAGCACACTAGGCACACTCAGTTCATTTGGGCTTCAGAGAGAAGGAACGCAAAAATTATGCATCATGCAGTCAAAACACAACACTTCCTCAGAGCTATAGCCTCTTCCACACTCCAACTAACACTTGCTAAATATATTCACAGTGTCTGACTGTCTGACTTCTACTAAAAAAAGCACACAATATTAACAAAAAATATGTAGTGGACAAGAATGGACTAGATATGATAAAATGACCAAACCAAGTGCATAAACAATAAACAAATCACTTAATACAGAGGGAGGGGAGTTTTTACTTCTTGCCCTCGGGAGTGAGGATGCTCTTCAGCCACTCGTAAGTCATGAAATACATCCCACTGGCTGGCACATCTGCGACACAGAGGTACAGTTGTCAATCATTTATACAGGGGGACAACAGGCAATCAACCACATAGAGGGAGAGCAGTCAATCATCCACACAGGGAGACAGCAGGCAATCATCCACAGAGGGGCAGCTGTCAATCATCCATTTGGGGGATAACTGTCAGTCACAGAGTGATGGTTGATAATCAACCACATAAAGGGCCAGCAACAACTGTCAATCACAGCTAAACCACACCCACAGCTCATTATGTTGATATACTTTCGTGGTACCTTTAATGTTATATTGTGGATGACTATTGTGTGAATGGTTTGGGTTGTAAACCAGACAAAGTTAGCTTACTACTCAGAATTTTGGATACATTACTAAATCATGGTTCTAAAAGTGCTAACATTATTAAAAAGGTCCTCTGTAGATGGTTTGTAGATATGTAACTAACTTGGGCCTAAATATTTACAAACAATTACCAACCCTAGTCAACACATACAAAAAATAGAGCCAGAATTATGCCCGAGGCCCTTTATGTCCAAACCATAAGCTTAACCCATTCACGGCCCAAATAAACCTGGATGCTAAAATCTTGTTGAGTCTGAAGGAGTGTGGTTATATTGGAGAGCACCGCTGTGTGAACAGAAAGGTGCAGCCGGAGAGAGCCGGGGACAGAAGGATCTGGAACACACCTCTCATCAGGGTCAGAGCGGTGCCTTTGTACACGCCCCTAATTCCACCCTCCCTGTAGATCTGCTTCACACAGTCCAAGGGTCCGGCATACTTCATCTCTCCTGAGGCCGCCTGGATCTGTGCGGGATTGAAAACACATGCACACGCACGACACGCACACAAACAATGTATGTTAATAAACTTTGAATTAAGGTTTTTACTCTTGAAACATAATAAATTTATAATGGATATTACAATGCAATAAAAACACAATGTTGTATCTAACTGGTTCCAGTTCTGGGTTGATGCATTTTCTGGACACAGACAGAAGTAATTCCTGAACTATGCAGGGTTTGCATGGAGAATCACCATTCACAATGCACTCTACACATACAGGAGCTTTTGGTTAGTTCCATGAACTCAGATGTTAAGTGACTGATGATTGTTCTGTCTCGTCATCTCAAGGCTTGACTACTGCAACTCACTACTTTTTGGTCTTCCTCCATGAGCCACCAGGTCTCTACAGTCGATGCAGAACGCAGCAACATGGCTGATCTTCAATCGTCCAAAGTTCAATCATATTACTCCACTGCTGTGCTCTAGTAGCTGCTCGCATCAGAATTAAAACCCTAGATTCAAGAAAGGACCATAACCCCCCCTACCTGGTGGAAACGGTCAAAGCCTGAGTCGTACCTCGAGTGTGGCTCAGCTTGAAACGTCATCTCATGGAATATGAGCAAGGCTCTTCTCTGCCATAGCTCCCAGATAGTGGAACAAACTTCCAATGGCTGTCTGAACAGTAGTCCCTTGCTGTCTTGAAAAGCAGACTGAAGTCTCATCTGTAGTCTGTGGTATTGCACTACTGATGATTAACTGAAACCTCTTACCACTTATTGTTGCTTGGTATTGCACTTATGCTCATTTTGTAATTCTTTCTATATCAGCATTGACTCCTGTATCTAGCAGTATCCTAGTTCAGTGAGATCTTGGACTCTAACCTATTGTACTAACCATGATGCATTCTATAAGCAGATGACAAAGCACTTTTGTAAGTTGCTCTGCATAAGGCATCTTACTAAATGCCAAAAACCTAAGACTGTTGCTTTTATGGTTTCCTGCAAAAAGTTGCCAGGTTTTTATATATGTATGTATGTGTGTGTATGTATGTTGTATTTATAAGCATTTGCATTCACAGTGTAAATGTATGTTAAAAGCATCCAATGCCTGCCCCTTGTTGAACACCATAAAAAGTCCAATAAGGGTTTACACTACCTACTCAGGGTACCAGACTCTGGTACACTCAGTAAACTATTTTGGAAAACAGTAGTGGTGATAGCAATGATGGATTAGCTACAGCCTTCAACGGTCAAATTTATGGCTGTTGCATAGTTATGGAAGAGGTGTTCTTAACACTGTCTACGCAGTGTATGCATTCTCTGCACTAACCTCCTTTAATTCAAACTAGAAGACAGAATAAGGTGTGTATGACTGCTATGATGTGTGACTGTGTACCTAACAATCACACTGGAGTTCACAGGTGATCTCAGTTCCTACAATATGCCGAACCAGGATGTTTTGACGAACAGACCTGTATCTGTAACTGTACCTGGGTCTGTATCCAAGCGTGTGCCTGTACCTGTAACTGTACCTGGGCCTGTATCCAAGTGTGTGCCTGCACCTGTAACTGTATCCAAGTGTGTGCCTGTACCTGGGCCTGTATCCAAGTGTGTGCCTGTACCCGTAACTGTACATGGAGTGTGTGCCTGTACCCGTAACTGTACATGGAGTGTGTGCCTGTACCCGTAACTGTACATGGAGTGTGTGCCTGTACCCGTAACTGTACATGGAGTGTGTGCCTGTACCCGTAACTGTACATGGAGTGTGTGCCTGTACCCGTAACTGTACATGGAGTGTGTGCCTGTACCCGTAACTGTACATGGAGTGTGTGCCTGTACCCGTAACTGTACATGGAGTGTGTGCCTGTACCCGTAACTGTACATGGAGTGTGTGCCTGTACCCGTAACTGTACATGGAGTGTGTGCCTGTACCTGTAACTGTACATGGAGTGTGTGCCTGTACCTGTAACTGTACATGGGCCTGTATCATTGTTTTTGCATGTGACACCTACCTGCAGGAGACATTTGATTCTCTCTCCAGGTGCCATGATGGCTGTAGTGAACACACCAGAGAGCATGCCAGCCATAAAAAGCTGAGGATATCTGAAAAATGCACACACACACACACACACACAAATAAATACACATACCCAGGAAGGCAGCACATGTCACCTTAGCAAAGTCTCCAAAAATCCTAAATAACCAAATACTCGAAAATGCCACTCAAGTAGAGCAGTGGTGTGCTTATGCTGAGGACAGTCTCCCATGTTCGGCAGTGAGAGTGCTCACGTGAGGATGTCATCTGGGTTTTTCTGCTGCAGTTTCTTGCCGAGGCCAAAACCGAAGAAGCAAACAGCAAACATAGGCGTGACTCCGATGATTGGAGCTGCCATGCCCTTATACAGCCCCCGTACACCCTGCGAGGAGGAGAGAGTTGGGGAGAAGGATGGAGGGCAAAGTGATGGAAGGAGAAAAAGAGAAACAGAGAGAGAGCAGGAAAGTGAATTAGAGAATGAGAGACCTTTTCTCTCTGAAGGAGAGAAAGTCTTGTAAGGTGTATCCTGATCATTGTAGGCTGAAAAACCCACCTCCCTACCGAGGGTTTTTCTGAAGCAGTCAAATGTTCCAGCATATAGAGGATGCTCACCCGGACCTGGTTTGGGTTGGGTCTGTATGCGAACCTGTGCAGGGAAACACATCCTTAGTCTTCATGAAACAAGTTAATATTCACCCTGGACAGATTTGACAGATCTCAAGTATCAGAGGAAAAGATTGCATGCATGCTTCCAGCAGAGCTGTCACGTGGTATGAATAGCGTGACTGCAGGATAAAAATCTGGGTCAAAGGTTCAAAGTACATATACTATAAACTGGGTAGTGCACAATCGGCACCCACTCCACATATTAGAACATCATTTCAATTACAAAAACCAAATTTGTTAACTTCTCCGACAGGATGACTCAAGTTACTAATGTAAGCTAGATAGGTAGCTGGTTAAATACATTGTAACCCGGAGCTAAAACAGCTAGCTGTCCCAGCTAACTTTCTGTAAATTAACTAAAGTCCAGCAGCAGTGGCCGTATGTTTCGTGCCATTACGAAGTGTAATGTTGGATGTCTACCCGATGACTTAATTAAAAACAATTTTTTAAAATGAGTTAAATAATCCATTAGGATACCTTTATTGTGTCAAGTGGATGTCCAGCGAAAACCAGACACACACCTCCAAATCCCCCGGCAAAGAAGTTCTTAGTAGGACTGATGGGTTGCGGTTGTTTTGACATGGCTGAGTAGCCGTTGGAAGGACAGGTGACAAGTTAGCAGCGTCGAAACAAAATCCCCTCCAAGGTATGTGCGGATGTTTACGGGCTAGCTAGCAAAAGATCGCTAGGTTAGCTATGTCAGCTAAAGAGACTTCGCTGTCCAAACGGGGACCTCTCACCTAAATATCCATCCGGACAGATTTTACTGTTACACTGTGCTCTGACGCGAAGTAGCGTCCCTATAAATTGTCCGTGTAAGCATTATGCTACAAATAAAATGACAAAAACCGCCAATACCGTTTTGAATCACATTACTACAGCCGCTGAACGTTTGAACGTCATTATCTGGTTTTCATTAACATATGGCTTTCCCATCCCGTTTTGTTCTCAATATGCTCTATTATGTGGACCCTTAAGGGCAAACTTGGGAATCGTGGACACCCTCATACATTTACTGCCCTTCCTGGAGAACTGCATTATTCATCGTGTGCTATGAATAGGCTTCTATCCGAGATCACCATCATTAGGTACTGCCCATTTCGAGCAGTAATGTAATTTTACAATAGCTCATGTGAAAGAAAATGCAGGCAACCACCAGCTGCTGTCCCAGTATCACACTTTGACCAAGGGCGCTGTCAAGGAAGGGCCTTGAAATTATAATAATAGAATTCCTGAAAATCAGTCATAGTTTTTTTGGAAAGTTTCAATGGACCCAATGTCCACCCCTGTGAAAAATGTCTGGGGACACCACTGATGGGAAGGAGAACATTATTTACAACCTCACACTCGAAGCCACAGACTAGTGTTCATTAGGATGACTGGCATTTTATTAGCTTTGTAAACTTTAAGAAAATACTTTTTGTTACCATTTTCCTGCTGAAACTTCTCAAATGTAATTTAATTGGGAAAAATATATATATATGTTGACAGTTGTTCTGTTCACAAATTCTCAAAAAACACTCACCTTTAAGGTGGCAAAACCACAACACAGGTCCATGTACACATATACACAGTTTAACACTTTAAATCTCTCACACATGCTTATTTAACCAGACCATTCTGAGTTCATTCATTCTGTGCATCTGCGCATTTGTCTACTGTATACATGAGTGCGGGTGTCTGTATTAACTAAAATGGTGTCTGTAACCCGGCACTTGTAACTGCTGATTAAGTGCCAAATCAGTGGTTACAGAGGCTAAGACACTGGAATACAGAGAAGTGAGAGAGGGAAGGAAGAAAGGAGGGGGGGAGGGGATGGACGCGAGCAATCGAGTACCACAGCAGAGAGGTAGAAACTGAGACATCAGATGATCAATATGTGGTAAACAAATTAAAAAAACAAACAAACCGAAGGGTATTAACACAATGACCACATGTCTGGTTCATCCCTCGTTTTTCTTAACACTGGCATTCAAAACACTTTTCAACGCAGACTATCAGCATAAAGCTTGCTTCAGTATGCAGTTGAGCACGGATTAGCAGTAAGGTGGGGTGTTTTTCAGTGCAGTATCTGGCACTAGCATGTACTCGGTAACAGATTCCACCTATATGCTGCATGCGAGCGTCAGCCAGAGAGCTCAGCAGTTAAATGAGTCGAGTAATTGAGTCGAGTACCATACAAAAGCACAAGCAGCAGACCAATACAGATGAGTCAGAAAGAAGTGTGCACTATCATTATGATTTAAACCAAAGACCAGGATCCCAAATTTACAAGAGCACACTACAGCATGGCCCCTTTTAGGGAGAATGCTGCCATTTCATCACCAAGATCCAGAGAGTGTTGAACAGAATATTCCCTAAAGCAGGGGGAAGATGCTGCACAGTTCTAAGTCTACAAGTACTACATTTTCAACTACTTAGGCTTCAAAAGAGTCCCATGGAGCACCACCCTGAGCTATCAAATCTAGAATCTACCTTCTTCTCATTTTAACTGAAACAAAGACTATGGTATTTTGCAGACTGTTCTTGATCCCTCTTTCCAAGGGAACTCACTCACTGGAGTATGCTCCATCAGCATGAAGCCCCAAGCCATTAGTTCCTGCTGCTCTCAAGAAACTCTTTATAAATCTGCTGGACTATAAGCTTGTCCATCTGTCTGGCCGAGGCTGAGCCTTTGTCCTCTCTGGGGTCGTCCTCCTCTCCCAGAATCCTTTGCAGTGTAGCCTGCAGATCAGACAAACGGTGCTTGTGCTGCATGTAATCAGTGGAGCACATAATGGCGTGCATCAAAGAGAGGTACTCCATCCTCAGCTAGGGAGAGAGAGAGAGAGAGAGTACATGTTTGTGTGCATCAAAAGCACACACTGCCTTTAGTCAGCTGACTGTCATCAGAGCATATCCACAAGAGGTTTCTAATTACACTATGCGTTCAAGTAAATACCACTGTGTTTGTAGGCCTGGTGACAGTTCAGTTTCAGTAACTTTATAAACAATAACAATGACAAAGTACATAATTTTGGTGTGTGCGATACTACCTTATCGCCAGGAGAGAGATCCGATATCTGCCGTACAGCAATGTCAATCATCACCATCATATCAGTGTGGTAGAAGATGGTTGCAGAGTCACGACTGGCAAAAACGTCCTGCAGGAACTTCAGTACTGAGTGGGGGGCAGGGGGCGTATGTTTAAAGATGCACACAGGGTCCTCTGCATGAAAGATGTAGAGGGAGAGTGAAAAACATGTCCAAGAACAATAGCAGCAGTCATAAATGTGGAAATATGCATGTATCTGTGTCCAAAGGTGTGTGTGCAGTCTCATGTGTGCATGTAGGTGTGGGAACAAGTATATGCATGTTGTGCGTCTAACTGGAACCTCCTCTGTTAAGCAACAGTAGAATCTTCTCTGAGAGTATCTTCACATTGTGTCTCTTGATCAAAGTCTGCATCACCATGTTATTTTCTGGCACTGAGAGACCACAAACAAACAAACAAACAAAAACACACATATACACACACTCAAATCACTTCACTTGAAGCAAATAAGAAAAATCAGAAAATATAGACAGATTCATGTTTAATACATTTTCTTTTTCTGTACCTGTAAGGTGCAAGTTGAAAGCCAAGAGTAGGTTGACACACAGGTCTGGCAGCTGCTCACTGCTGTCTGAAGGAAGACCATCCTCAATCACGTCTAACAGGAACTGCACAAAGCCGGTGTTCAGGTGGTCTGTGAGCAGAGGGAGATCACCATCATTCAGTCATTTAAAGAAGCATAGCCCTCTCTTATATCATCATCCACAGTAGAGGTACAGAATACCACTGCTGATTGCCACACCATCAATGTCAGCGACGGGTGTGGGCTATGATACCGCCAGGCGGCCCAAACCTAAACAAGAGCAACTGAGGGTTAAGGGCCTTGCTCAGGGGCCCCAACAGCGGCAACTCGGCAGTGGCGGGGAGTGAACCAGCAACGTCCCAATCACAAGCAAAGTACCTTAACCACCAAGCCACCTTTACCCCTTAGGGTTTAGTATCAGTATATGTGTGGCGACGTTTGTGTACGTGTGTATATCCAGCCCCATGGCAGTCCTACCGTAATGGTGGTAGGGCACCTGTTCTCCCATAGAGAAGATCATGGCCAAAACCAGCGCAGTGTAACACATCTTCTGATGCTCTGCAGAGAAAATAACCACAAGCTCAATACACCTTAAGTCAGCTCAAGTTACTAAAAGAATCACACAGTTCAAATGTCAATTAAAAAGCTTAAAAGCTTAGTGCAAAATGTTAATGTATATAGGAATCCAGTTCCTTGGTAAGTGGATTGTGCTAAGGTTGTGTTATAGATACTCCTCTATTTCTGGGCCAGTGAGTTGTGTCACAGACTGCTCCTGGGTCAGTGGGTTGTGCTGCTTACTTACACACCTGTGGGATTCTGTTTCATCACTGGACTGTGATGAATGCGTTAAACTGTTCTTGGGTTAGTGAGTTGTGCTAAACAGTGTTAACTCATTGATTCAGGAATAGCTTATGTTGCAGACACTATTCTGTTTTGTGATCAGTAGGTTTAGTTGAAGTTGCCTCTCTGTTCATGTGTAAGGGTTGTGTTCCAGATATTAAACTGTTCCAGTGTCAGTGGGTTGTACTGAAGGGGCTCACCCTGCATGTCGTTCTGCAGGTCTCTGGCCAGCTCCATGGGCAAGATGGAGTTAAGGAGGGTGGAGATGAGTGCAGAGTCAAGGCCGCACATCGCCCCAAACACCTGGAGCAGGAGCAGCCGCAGAGACACCCTGTGTTCCTGCAAAACACACTCAGCAATCAGTTACCACTATGTTGATAACACACACTCAGCAATCACTGTATTCATAATACACTCACGCAGTTATCACTACAATTATAAAACACTCACTAGTTATCACTATTGTGGGTGTGCATGTAACTGTAGTGCTATGTAGGACTGAATGTGTGTCTTGTTGATAGTTCACCATCTGGTAGTAGGAGACAAGAGAGAGGACCGGTTCTGACTGCTTGGCCCTACACATCCTTTTACACACCTCCGGGTCTGCGTCAGTCTGAAACACACACACAGACACACACACAGACACACACAATGAAGAACTGAAACTGAAGAACTGAAAGAGACTGGCGGAAATGTGTGGAAGTGTGTGTGTGAGAGACAGAATGTGCGTGGAGTGCAGGGTCTCTCACTAGTATCTGCAGGAGTTCCTGCAGGTAGCATGCTATGAGAGCATGGTCCTCATACAAAGCCCAGCTACGCTGCTGCGCATCATCACGATGGCGTGCCAGATCAGCAAAGATCACCTCCAACCGTTGCTCGTCGTGACACAGCTGTCCCCGTGGCAACGCTGCACTCATGTCCTGAATTGAGGTGTAAGGATATTATCACAATCATGACAAAACACAAAAAACTCAAAAATTCCTTCCAAATAGCTTTTAGAATGTAATAATTCTTGAATTTCCCTATGCTTCTTAAATGTTGTGTAGTGTATAGCTAATATATTAATTGGTAGTCCAAAACCACCCTGAAATATAGACTTCAGTCTAATTCTACCATATCAAAGTTAATTTATGGAACTGCTAATACTGTGTTAAATAAATCCAAAGTGTTGGGGGAAATGATTGGGTGTGAAAGGAGTGTTTAGCTGCCGTATGCTAACCTTGCTCTCGACCAATGAAAGCAGCACTTGCTCCAGGTCAGCTGCTGCTTTAGGAATAGTAGCCTGTAGGTGCCCAACCACCACGCCCACAGCAACACGGGACATGTCATAACTAAGGCCTGTGTTTTTCCTTACTAGCTCAATCAACTCTGCCCCGGTTGTCGTGGGGACAGATGCTGAACGGGTGGGACTACTATTGGAGCTGATAGAAATGGGTGGCGGGGCTGATGGCCACTCAGCTTCTGATTGGTCCTCAGTGGCAGGCTGTGGTGTGATTGGCTGAGGCTGGGGTTGAGGGGCTGGACCCTTTCTAGAGGGTGCTGGTTGTGGTGGGAGAGATGAGGAGGAGTCCGGTGGGGGAGGGGGCGGGGCCTTGGCACGGCTTGGCACAGGAGGTGGGGTGCTGCCAGCACTAGGAAGGCTGACATCCGAAGAAATGATGGAGCGAGTGGAACCTGACTGTGAGGATACGGAGGAGGCGGAGCTGACAGAGGCGGATGGTGCTCTATAAGCGGTCAGATCCGGGCTGTGGGTGAGACCAGTGGAGGTCACTTTGACCAGCTCCTCAGGATCTGCTGTGAAAGGACGAGAAGGGGAGAGAGAGAGTGAGAGAGAGCAGGAGACACTTGCAGTTTGTAGTGTTTAACAAAGGTGAAAGTGTCATAACAGTAGAAGGTGACGAGACATAATACAGTGCAGTGTATACTGAATAACGCATACTATGACCTGCATAGTACCAGTAGTGTGATTCAGCACAGACAGTAGGAGGTCAGTACAGTCCCTGCAGTGAAGAGACTCATTGTAGAGTCAAGCTTGACTACAACAACAGAGCTAGGCTTCCTATTATCGGGCTAGAAGTAAACAGATCAAAGTCTAAGATGGCGATGTGTGTGTTCAGTTGAGGTGCAAGACTGCGCATTTTGAGCTGAGCAAACCCGTGCTGCCAGTAGTAGGAGTGTTTTAGTATGTATGCAAATCAGAGATCATCATTCCAAGTATTGCCAGCTGTACACCTGGCACGTTTGCTTTTCCCAGGAAACATAAGATCATGAAGGTCATTAACTGAGTTTCTGGCCAGTTAGTGTAGGGAAAAGGCAAAGAAAAGGCGAGAAAGCAGGGTGCCTGTTATGCATCTGCAGTAGGAGGAGCAACTCAGTGGAGGCATTCACACCTGGGCGCCGGTTCTCCCTGTGCTTCTCTGGAGGGGGCGGGGTTATGGGAACTGCTTGACGGGGCTGAGGGGGCACCTGCAATTTGGAAATTATTTAAATCCCCAACCATTACATCATCAGATAACTAATAAATCCCACAAGAGCTGAGTGAGATGTGTTAAATCAATGGATTATACAGCACACGTATCTGCAATACCTGATAAAGTCCTGGCACATTCTCAGTGTTATCTGGAATTGACTCGCTGTCCTGGCAGCTGTAAGCTCGGCTAAGACCATTGAGGGGCTGGGGGGTACGACTTAGCGACAGTTCACTGCTGGAGGATGAGATGCTCTGTTTGTGAGTGGAAGGAGTCGGACTACGTCGAGAGAGTGTCTCTTTCCTGTGGTGGATCAGCTTCCTGTGAAGGCAGGATGGAAAACTGCTTAACACACAAACACACTCTTATATACACAGAAGCTACCAGAATTCTTTAATATAGTTCTAATCATTTTTCTTTTTTAATCTTCTACCAGAATTGAGCTAGTCTTAGCATATTGGCCTTCTCTTGTTGTCTGCTTCCTACCTGCAATACACCAGAGCTAGAGAGGGCTAGAGAGAACACAAGAGCTCTCACAAAATGGATGAAGCGAATTACAACCGCAGTGAATGGTGGGACAGAGCGGAATCTTTTTGGCTAAGCTCATGAGCTTTAAAGAAACTGCAGGAGGTCTGTGTGTGTGTGTGTGTGTGTGTGTGATCTGCTGCTCTCTTCTTAACTTCTTAACTGCTACTCACTGCAGCACTTCTCTTTGTTCCAAGTTGTATTTGCCTCCATTTTTCATGGCCACGTTATGGATGCCCTCGATGGCTCTGTCAATGGACTGCAACACTTCATCGTGCTCTGGAGCCTAGAAAAAGATAGAGACAGAGAGGGACTTTGATGAACTCACCAATTTATGTTTATTTCTGAAAAAACAGGTACCCATACTTCAAATATCTTATGTGATAGAGGGTGTGTCTGCGTGAAGGAAAGAAATGTGAGTAAACTTGCTTATTTCAACAAAACCCAACAACACGGTTTAGCCAAAAACGCTCGTTTCAGGGGCAAAAATATTACCCTAGTCGGAGGAAAATCGTGGCCATAATCTAGCAGTACGGCACCTCAGCAAGATACAATAAACAGTGAACACCCAGTGAGAGAGAACCAAGCACAGCGTTAAACACACACGCTCACTACTGTATTCAGCCTCATCTATTTACTCTTATTTATACGCAAGTGTGCATTATGGAACATAACAGAGTATCACATCTAAACTGGTGCTATGCAGTGAGCGCACACTGATGTGCCACCACTGATCTTTATAGATGAGTGGGTGCCCACGAGCGGCTCTAGTTAGCACAGCGCGTGGGACATGAAGGGACATGGGGATATTTTTGCTGTTTTGCTCGTTTGCTTGGCCGGTATTTAACTCAGGGTGGTAACCTCCCGAACACAGCCTTGAAAAATCAGCATTCCCACTACACTGTCTGCGTGTGTTTTAATGAAGGGAAATGTTTTATCATAGTCAGGCAGACGGACATCATCCTTCTCGAATTAACTGGTAGCTGCTGTCCCCTGATCAGTATTATTGTAGTGTGTCAAATGCAAGTCAAAGCAAATATCCTGTAACAGATCACCTCATACTTCACCTACCGACTAACCACATAAAGCCCACGCTCTAAATGCTAAAGTTAGGCTGTTTGCAGCGGTGTGAAAATGCAAAACAAACAAATAAATAAATAAAATCGACTTAAGTTATTAGTGGCCAGCACACCTTTTCCTTCTGAAGAGTAGGATAGATTAATTTCATGATTTGTGTACACTATGCCAAGTTGGGTAAGTAAACATTGATTTATGTTAAGATTTCTAGATCAATTGGTTAGCTCTTTTAGCCAGTTGTCCTGCATAGTTATGTTTTTAATTCTGTGATGTAGGCTCATATCCCCGTATATCCCAGTTTATCCCAGTATCTTTTAGTGTCCACCCTACATGAGATCCGTAATGCGCGTGACCGGCCAGACAAATCACCGCATTCTGTGATCCGGTGGTGCCGGTTTACACGCCCTCCCTCTCCAGATGGCACGCACTGGTGTGCCAATCGAATTCTGTAATAAATGGATGATTGTAATTATCTAAGAAATTAATTGCATTATTTAACTAATCGATTCCCCTAATAATCGAAAGTAGATAAAGCTATGCGTCATCCTAGTCACTTCATTTTAATAACGTGTTAGATGATGACAGCGAGAATCTCCAGGCGCAGCGGGGTCTGCCTGGCAAAACGCCGTTTACCAGTCCAAAAATAACACGCGAAACTAAAGACAATTATTTTCGTACTTGATAATAACACAAGTCACGTAAAATGAAATCCGAAATGTAAGACAGGCCGGCTTTCTGCGTGTCAAGCTTTTTTTTGGTGCTTATCACAAAACGAGTGAGTGACCGTGCACGCCAGCTAGGGTAGGCAGGCCAGCGGGTTTACCTGGATCTTCTGGATGTATGAGGCGGGTATGTACCCGGTCTCACCGGAGCTGCACCGGGAGCCGAGCCACCAGTGCGTGTTACTGCGCTCCAGGATTAGGAAGCTCTCCCCGGCCGCGAAGGGAAGCGAGTTCGGCTCCTCGGATTTGAAAGCGTACAGGGCCCTGTACATAGTTTTCCTTCAGTCGAGTTCTTGTTCCGCCACTCAAACGATTTACAATCTACCAGCCTTACTCAAAGAAAAAAAAAAATTAAAAGAGATGAACCATGCGCAGAGAGAAACCATTAAAGCAAACAACTTATCCAGACCCCCGTCCCGTGAACGCGGCGGGGGCGCGCACGCAGGGTCTTAGACGCGGGCACGCGCCTCCGAGATCTAGGCGGAAATATTTCAACGGGACGTTGAATATTTTCGCCTTACAGCTTACTGCATAAAGTACAACGTGCCAAGAAACCAGGGAAGTACGTTGCCGGTTAACCGTTAATATTGACAACATCTTATGATTCTGTACATATTTTACAGCGTACACGTAGTTAGCCAGCTCGTTTTTTAAACTTAAACCATCTAATCTTAAAAGGAGGCTACGCGTGATTGTTTGATATTTTCCAAGCACGTAACATTTCTTCTCCAGTAGTGCAGAAGTGAAACCCTGTAACCTAATATGTTCATATTGGAAAGAAAGAGTACTTTCATTCTCTAGTCTGATGTAAATCTATTTAAAAAATACATTGAGCTAAGATATAATCGGATGTTGACACCGGAAACGAGTGCAACACAATATGCGTCCCTCCTTTGCGCTCTCTAGCTAACGTTGCTTGTAAAAGAAATGGCAGCTCAAACGTGTGTTAGATTATTTCTTCGCGAAAGTCAGCACGGTCTTCGACTTGGTTCAAGAATGCTTCCATATCTTGCAAGGTAGTGGAAATGTTAAACTATAGATAAAGTCTAGCGTGCTGTGAGTAATCCTCTCACATAATGATGACCTTTGTTCATAGTGGGAGGTTCATCGCTTGTTGAAAAATTTTAAAATAACGTAGACATATGACATGTAACTGATATAATCCAAAGTAAGAGGTCAATCTATATTGTACAGCTACATATATGAACACTTTTTTTTTTTTTTTTTTTTTTTTTTTTACAGTTGTCTATGTGGGTGGATAGGTCAGTGTACGTGAGAGAGAGAGAGTGAGAGAAATAGTGTGTGTGACATTGTGCATTATAAGACAGAGACTTGATTAAGTGGATTTTCTGGTGAAACTGGGCCCTCCAGTCCCTCATTTACACGCAGCCACAGACTGGGTCCGGAAGATGATGAGATGTATCAGAAGACATCAGTGACTGTGATGCAGAAGGAGTCAAACGGCAATCCCATTATCTACAGCTATAGCTCGCAAGGGTTCAACATTGATGGGAACAGGGTGATTGGACCCTGTGTCGTTCTGCCACCAGCTATTCTTCAGTGGAATGTGAGTAAACTACTGATTCACAAACTATACTTTTTCTCATCACTCATTCTTTAGGTACACTGTGTACACGGCTACAGAATTGTCCTTTATAACCTTGTATATCATATAGCTGTAATCTCACTTATGATCTCACAGGTGAACAGCTATAAAGACATTACGTTGGAGAGTTTGGCTCTCTTCTACTTGTTGGAGCCTCGTATAGGTAAAACCTCACAGGCACTTAAGTAGGCTACAAGCAGATCTTTATGGTCGAGTTTCTTCCCCTCCAGCCAGTCCACCATTCAGACACACCTGTGCCAGCTTACACAGGGCTTCTGCAGGATGCCACAGGAACCCAAAACAAACAAACAAATAAATAAAAACAAATAATAAAAAAGCTGAACTGGCTGGGGCTTGCGGACTACAAGGATAACATTTTTTTGCTTTATGGTGTTTAACTGTCCTCACATATAACTTTACTTTCCACTTTGTGTGTGTAGAGATGCTGGTTTTGGGGACAGGGGCTCATACTGAGCGTCTAGATCCTAGCATCCTCTCCTTTCTCAGGAGGAAGGGCATCGCTGTGGAGGTGCAGGATACGGTGCGGACCCTTCTCTTGGATACACAGGGGTTTACAGCTCCCCTTTGGGGTTCATTTGCTATTGAAGCACATTTGTTTATTTGTATATACAAAAACTTTTTATTTGTTTACACTCTTCTTGGGCACCAGAAGCATAGTAAGGGAACCTTTAATGTGGGGAGAGAAAAAAATTGTCACTTTTTGGATATATGGAATTTGGAAATGGTTAGGAATGACATATTTTACATCATTACAAGTAAGCAGTCTAATTATTGAGAACACATTCAGAATGTTTCCTGTTTTCCTCCTCAGCCAAATGCATGTGCCACCTTCAACTTCCTGTCCAGTGAGAGACGAGTCACAGCTGCTGGGTTGATCCCACCTCCTCCCTCTGCAGAGTGACATCAATCAGCTGATGTGTGTGACACACATGGAGACTCTGTGTGCGTGTGGTTTTTCTACTACAAGATTATAGGGTCTCTATGATCCATTCAGGGTCAGTTCTTCGCTGTGTGCCGTGGGACTGAAGAATCTGCATACTCAGCTTTCCACAGTTACTGTTTTGAAATGTGTGTGCAGTTGATCAGTGTGTCAACTGTTATGTAATGTAACATAAATGTTATAAACATGTATTTTTTAATAGCTGTGAGTCAAGAATCATTTTGCTGAATACAAGGTAACAGTTGCTTTTTTCCTGTTAGAAGAAAGACTGAGGAAGCTATCTGAAGGAAGACTCTGCGGCAGGGGGCGGAGGGGTGGCAGACGTATGCAGTACCACTGAGGAGATTAAACATGCTAAATCAGGTTTTACAGTGAGAAAACAAGAGAGAGCATGAGAGAGAATCAGAGTCAAAGAGAATGTGCATGTCAGCTTTATAATGTGTATTTGTGTATTATTGTGTTCGTGTGCATAATCTCAAGCAAGGTTGTGGCCAGTCTTCTTTGCAGTGATGCAGTGAACATAAGCCTCATTTAAAATTCCTCTGTAGGCCAGCCACACAGCTGCCTCCTGCCATTTCTACACTGATAACTCGCTCGCCCACCCCCCCGTCTCTCTCTCACACTCTCTTTTTCTCTCTCACTCACTCACTCTCTCGCTCTCTTTTGCTCTCTCTCTCTCTCTCTCTCTCTGAGTGTGTCCTATATTCTATATATATATATGAGTGTGTCCTATAGTCACACAGCTGTGGTGTTTTCATGTCCTTTGTGAAACTTATCTTTCTTGATCCCTGTCATAGTATGGGCCACTGGTCAATATTAAACACCATACACATTCTCCATGCTTCCAGTGCTCATGAATGGCTCACACAAGAGGCTTTATTAGAGTTATTGGTTCATATAGTTTTAAACATTGACTGCAGTTCATTTGTTGATCTTAAATAATGGTTTGGCAGTTTGTTTGATGGTGCTTTCAGAGATGTCTAATCCTACTCCTAAACAACATAATTTGCAGACATTCAAATCTAATCTGCAACATTTGGCTATAAAATTCAGATTAGATGGTCATTAGATTAGAGTTGGAACCTAACGCATCAGGGTGGAGAATCTCCAGGAGCAGGTTGGCGCTTTGCTGGTATCTTGGTTGCTATGGGATGACGTTTTTCTGATTATATCATCTTAATTGTCCAAATCGGCCTCACACTCCCTGTGGAAGTCTTCGAAGATGAATTCTGACCCCGTCATGCGCCAGAGCAGGTCATTAATATCCTTGCACTCTGTTTCGAAGTGTGTGGTGGCATCATACGAGCGAGACACAAAGATCTGAACCGAGTGAAGACAAAGCACAGGTCAGCCTTAAAACGATACCCACACTGCTCTGTATGCCAGAGACAGAACTCCAGTCCACGAGAGCCACCGCATTGTTTCCCCTGCAGTCCAGAAGATACCTCGCAAAATTTGATCAGGCTCTGCAAAATACATTCTCCAACACTGTTAAACTCAAAGGCAAAAATACTCTAATTGGATGATGCTTTGAGTGACAGCGTGAAGATTAGATTACCTGACTCCGTCTTCCATCATCTATGGGGGTCATCAGGTTGCTGATGGAGACAAACCTGCACAACAGTGATATAGTAGTTTCAGTATTAGAGTCCATAATAGAACATGAACAACACTGAAACCTATTTCCTGGACAACCAAGGAAATAAATAGATTAATTTTGTCTCTGCAGTAACTCTCCTGATTCAGCGTGAACACTAGAAGGTATGAGGAAGACGTTAAGGCCCTGACAGTCAGTCCTTTTTCCCTGAGGGCTATTTCCTGCAGATTTCCACGCCACCATTACTTAGGACTCAGGTCTGATGACATCTGCCAATCGGAATTGGTAAACAATGATTAAAAAAGCCTGGACTGGATTTAATTTCAAGGAGCAGGATTGTGTATCAAATGCTGCAGTGTGCCCTTCTAGGACTACAACACAATTCTGTTCTATGAGAAACACTTTCTACATCCAGCTGAAACACTCAGTGCCTTTGATGCTGCACCACACAATTTCTTTTGATTGATGGGAGCATAGAGTTTGCCTGAAGGTTGCCATTGGAGCAGCAGGGTCTGAGTCTAGTCCTGGAGATCTACCATCCTGCTCAGGTTAATTCACAGTGTAATCTAACATGCCTAATCCAGTTAATCAAGGTCTGCAGTGATGACCTAATATTAGAGAGCCATGTGTGTTAGATTAGAGTGATACTAATCTTTCAGTAGATGCAGTAGATGTCCAGGACTGGAATCTGGATGCCTCTACCCTAGAATGTACTTTCAGATGGAGTCATGGCTCTCAGAGACTGTCTGAGACTGTTGGTGTGGTTGGTATTTTTATACAGATCTGGTGTGTCATACTTCTGTATGACGGGCTCCAGGAGGGCCAGGCCTGGCTGCACCTCTTTTTCTGGGTTGCTGGTCTCTACGGTTGTGCTCACCACAGCGATGTATTTCCCATCTGGAGCTACATTATGAGTATAGGAGACCATACATATGTAGATATCTGTAGAGGGTGAGGGAGAAAAGCATTATATACCTTTGATTATGGGAAAACACAGGATCTGTAGCCTATCCCTTTAAATAGTAACAGTAAAACAAAAATACATTTCCTTTACTTTGATGTATCACAAAATCCCCTGCTAAAGCAACTGTTCTTTTACAGAGGATGCCACTAGTCAAAGGCACGTCACAGCAATAAATTAATTTCCTTTTATCATTGCATGTAGACATCAAGATTAATTTTATTTAAAAATAGCTAGCTTTATATTTGC
Organism: Electrophorus electricus; assembly: GCF_041902795.1. Lineage (NCBI taxonomy): Eukaryota > Metazoa > Chordata > Actinopteri > Gymnotiformes > Gymnotidae > Electrophorus > Electrophorus electricus. The sequence continues at coordinate 17,953,463 of NC_137518.1, read as the reverse complement.
ATGCTTATTTTGCAATGCCATGATGAAATCAATAATTGCACAGTGAAAATGAAAGCTTTTGAAAGGAAGGGCCTTTTAAACCCAAATAAGATGTGACAGTCAAGGCCTGCTGAGCTTCCTGTACCTGATTTCCTGTTGAGCTGCGCTAGCGGTATGATGATGTGGCATGAGCCAGCGTCATCTGTATTTCTGATTGGGTGGTTCAGCAGGCAGATGACCCGTATCACCTGGCCCACCCTCTTCACCCGGCTAGGCGCATAGCTGGGGTCACACAGCAACTGCTTGCAGTGGAAAGTCTGCTCCAGGTTGATCACATCGAATTAGAAAATGAAACAAAACTAGGAAGACAAGTTTAGCCTGCTGCTCATGCGTCTGTGGTGGTTGTTCTAACTTATTGAAAATAGTGTTTTAGCGGTTGGTCTCACCCATCTTAAAGCCATTAATGTTTGTGGGTAAAGAAGGCGTGTTTGGCAAGTTGAGGGGCTCTGTGACTGTGTAATGACTTCGAATCAAAGCCTTAAAGTCAGAGCTATATATATTTTCCTTGTATCTCCTTATGATCAGCATTGCTTGTCCATCAGGGAGCTGACCTGAGATGAGCAGTCACACTCTGAGCTGTTTGTTCATCTCAGTCAGTAACTCACCTCTCCCTGTGACTCTACTGCCACCACTCTGCCATTATCCATGATGATGTCATCCACCTGGTGATTCAACATGTATGTGACCCCATTCAAAGCACTTAACCTGCAAGAGAAACACACAGTGCACCCCATCAGCCCCGTGTGTTAACCGTTCATGTGTTCTGACAATAAAATGTTCAGAATGTTCCATTTACAAGTTCTATATATAATGCATCCATTTTTTTTCAATCTAGAACCACACATTCAAAATCCAATTTCTAAAAGGTTCATAATAATGTTTATGCCCATTTTAGACATTTTGTGGAGAAAATCAGACTCTCTTTACAGTCCTAGCAGGGTCCATTTGTCATTGTGTAACTCAAAATGGCAGGAACTAAGGCTTTTCACAAGAGGTATGGTCAAATCCTCTTCAATTGTTTCAGTTCATATCTGAAATTCACACTTGGTACCTTTTGGAACCTTTCTTTTGAACAGGTAGTTATGAGATCCACACAAATAGCTGGAATGTTGTTATCCTTTCTGATAAATCAGAAAAAGCCCAATTGTCCACTACCACCACTGGCATTCTGACACAAACCTCTCAGTGCTAAGCTCTCCTTTCAACCCCTTTTGGGGCTTGTACCACTGCAAGCTAATGACACATAAGTCAGCCATTGGGGCTTCACAAACACTTGGGACTTCTGAAGGGTTGGACTGTGGAGGAGCAGAGATATAGTAGTACTTTACCTGATGAAGCCCTGTGCCAGTTCCCCCAGGCCATACACAGGATACAGATAGGGACTATGACCATACCGAGCCAGAGACTCCACATACAGTTTGATTCGTTTGATGGTCTGCAGGCATGGCTCATCCAGATAACTACAGCAAGACAGGGAATTTCCAGGGATATAGTCATACAGACACAGAACAACAAATGAGATTTAGTATTTTCTGTTTTTATTTGAATATGCATTAGGTGGATTAAATTTCACTCTTAGCAGAATATGGACAGACCTGTTCTTAAAAGACTATAATGCATTCTGAAATTAAGACACACATTTTGTTTGTCTTCATAAGTTTGCATGATGCTAACCACTGGGCAATAAGATTGCATTATTTGTTATCCACATTAGCCCCATAGCTCTAATCCACTACTAGTGAAGTAAAATTTGGACACCAAACATGTCTTGGTTGATTAATATAAAGCAAGTAAAAAACTTAGTTTGTAAAGACTGTAAAGAATAGTATTCACTGTATTGGAACGAAAGAGAGAGTATGTATGTGTGTGTGTGCGTGCATATGCACATAACTCTATTTAGTTTTTATTATTTGTTTTTCTTGTATGTGTGTGTACTAACTCATCATTGCAGTGCAGACCCAGGGCATGTCCTGTGAACTCCACTACATCACAACCCAGGTCAAAATGGTGGAACACCTCCCTCATGGTGGTCCTGTTCGGGTTCATATCCTGATATGTCCGTGGGTCCTGCTCCTCAAAGTTCCTAATGAACAGCAGCAGCTTCCGAAATCGTCGCTTGTCAAACATGCCCATCAAATCTGCAATCATTTCAAATCTAATCACAAAGTTCTATAACATTTTTGTTTTGTTTTTAAAAGTGTAATTGATCAAATAGCAAATGTTTGCAATTGAACATGGGAGTAAATAGCAAATTACTTATCAGGCAGATATAATTCCTTTTTAAAAAATGTCTTTCCCCCATTTGCCAACAGTCTATTAGTTGGAATCCAGCCATCTGTTACTGTAAGAGCTGGTGTAAGGACAGACCCCCCATTAAAGTGGCACCAACATCAGCTGTGTTACCTGAACTGTGTATTTCTGCCTCTGTAACAGGAAGTTTGTGCACTTTCCCACCTTTGTAGACATAACTGCCCTCCACCACTTTAAAATCCAAATATCGCATCACCTCTGTACACAACAGCATCTTTACCAGCTGCCCTGCAACATGTTATGAGAAGACACAGTCAAAAAGCTATTAAAGCTATGAACTAATGACATCTCAGGATCCTGCAACTGTCACTGAAAACGTTTACAAGTGCGCCAGTCACCACTGGACAGCAGGAATTTTGGGATGAGGTCGACATTCCATTCTTTGCCTTGTCCCATTCCTTTAGGATTGCCAGGGAACTGAAACCTCTTGTAGAGCTGTTCAACAACAAACATAGCTGAAAAACAACCCACTGACACACTGGACAATGTATGTATGCTGTGTGTATGTGAATATGTACATCTATATAAGTATGTTCTTAAGTTAAAAAATTGTGCTGTTGATAAAGTGATATAAAGACAAATGAAGGAAGTGTATGTATGTGTATGTGTGTGTGTGTGTGTGTGTGTGTGTGTGGGGGGGGGGGGGGTTGTGCAAAGCAAACCTCTTCCAGAGGTGAGATGGAGGCACTCTCTCCTCCAGAGTAGGGGTTTCGGTCAATGTGAAGGACCTTTTTCCCACATATGGACAGTAAGCCAGAAAGGATGCATTCCTACAGGTGGGAGGATGGGAGGGTAGCATAATATCATAACACAACATAACACATCATAAAGCAAGCATAACACAAACATAACATAGCATAAAGCAAGCATAACACAACATAACACATCATAAAGCAAGCATAACACAAACATAACATAGCATAACACAACATAACACATCATAAAGCAAGCATAACACAAACATAACATAGCATAACACAACATAACATATCATAAAGCAAGTATAACACAAACATAACATAGCATAACACAAGTGCAGTGTCCCTGCCTCTATTAATGGTTGAAGGGAAAATGAGTAGAAGATTATTTCTTATCCCTCATATGCTGGGGGCAGTGCAAGAGGTACTCTGGGCATACAGCATCATTAAGACCCATTTCCACTAATATGACAGGTCATTCCCACCCTCAGCACCCAACACAGACATGTAGCTTAAGCTGTTGTCTGTAAGAAGATAACCTATGAAACAGACATCATTTAGAATGATATATGTTTAATCATTTTTAACAAGCTGGATATGGAAATAAAATGTAAATATAAATTAAATAAAAAAAGTAAATGAATGAATGACATCAAAACATTAGCATGTAATCAATATTATTATTATTATTATTATTAATAATAATAATAATAATAATAATAATAATAATAATAATAATAATAATCATCATCATCATCATAATCATCATTACTAGTAGTAATAGCAGTAATCTTTTTTTAAACAAAACCTTCTTTACATAAAACCAACAAAAATGATTTACATAAACATAAAATACTAGGGAAAACAAATGAACCACTATGACTTAGTAATTCTAATGAATAAATATTTTAGATGTAGGTGATAACGTTTTAGCCAGCCAGGACACATACATTAGAAAGAAAAGACTACATTTGCCTACATGAATTCATAAATATGAAAATTTGAGCTTTGTAAATTTCCCTTCAAAGCATGTATCCATTGTCTTGAAGATGATAAGATACTTATTACTCAGGCGGTCAAGGCCGATGACGGTGAAAGATTGTTCTTACCTTCAGTCCGGTGCCTAGCACAATTACATCAAATTCTGCCATCCTAAGGGGAGTCTACTTTGGCTTCCAGGTGGTGCTTACGCATGTGTAGGATATAAGTGTGTGTATACACTTGTCCCCTTCTTCATGAACATGGTAGCTTATTATATTAGCCCTTAAGACACACTTAATCCTCCCAGTCCCAACTCACATAGAGAAGCCCTTAGTAATACCATGCGATGCACTGTGGTGATAGCCTGCCTCTTCCACAAAAGTCTTTAAGTAAACTTTAAGTAAACGTTTGGCTTTATTTCCCCAAATAAGAGATCGCCGAGGAAGTGGTATGCCAGTACGGGTGTTTAGTATCCAATGGTGTGTTATAGTCTATTAAATAGCAGGCTATAGCAGGCTATTTAATTGGTCTAATTTATTGACCAATTTATTGGCAGGCAATTTGCGCGAATTTGCGTGTGTGTGACTACATTTCCCAGAAGGCATAGGGCTCTTTCACTCGTTGAGTCATAGAACGCGCCGAAATCTAACTTTGAAGATCTGACTCTCTTTTTACAGAGTAATGAATTTTTATAACATTTTCATCAGTAATTATACAGTTGCGTTAATTTGTTGAGTTGTTATTCGTTGCGGACAGGCAATATCTTTTTGCTCACTTTAGGTTTCCTCTTCCTAATAATAATAAGAAACACTTATCTGGATCTGTTCTAAATTAAACCATGACGGTACCAGTAAGTTACATTTTATTATTGTACTTTTACTTACAGTAGGCATGGGTCTGTGCAACGATTTACGCTAAGTTGATTTAATTTGCATGGATATTTACCTTTGCCTAATTAGCTAGCCGCCAGGGCTATTCCGTAGCATGTAATTCTCTACTGAAATGCGGAACAGTACATTTTGGGGGGCACTTCTACAGAAGGGGTCGTTAGAATTATGTGTAGATATGGCAAATGTTCAGCTACATTACAATACAACTTTAGAAACGAAATAGTATTACAGCTACAGTGTGTAACCTCATTTTATACCAAAGATTTGGGAAGAGGTTATAGTATGTATAACCTTTTCTACGTGTTCTAGAGACTAATAATAATTAGTCTGATTACTTTGATTATTGACTAATAATCAAAACCTTTTGTAGTCGTTGCTTAGTTTTGCACCATCTATATTTGGTGCAGAAACACAAAGTAAAGGTAGATGTGGTTTCTCTAAGGTCCTGATGTATACTTGAAATGCAGGTTCTGCTACATTTAGTTTTCAGGTGCGGATGGCAGGGACCAGCACTCGCGCATCCACACGCGTAGCACGCCCGGCTTCCTGGAGCGTCTTAGCGAGACGACAGGGGGGATGTTGGTGGGAGTAGCGTTGTTTTTCCTCTCCTTCTACGTGCTCTTCACCAACGAGGTTAGATGTCCCGTTTTTGTTTGTTTATAAAGAGAAACCTACATCTCTTCACTGGTGTCCAAGTGACAGTGTGTGCTGGTGATTTTCTCTTCCATTTCTGTGACATGGTCCTCTGTATGTGGGTGAAGTTTTACAAATACACCCTTTATTACTCCTTCTTAATGTAGGGCAGGGCAATACATACATCTTCCTCTCTAGACGAGGGTCTATCTCAGATCGTCTCCCTACATCCAGACACTTACGTGGATTCCAAGAATAACAACCGCCTCATCCACCTGTCTGCTCCCCTGCGCACATCCCAGGTATGACGGCCTCAGAGGAGCACGATGGTGCCTGCTTTGGAATAGAAAAAGTGTTCCAGACTATATCGATGGCTAAATAATAAAGAGAACTCTCTCTCTTTCTGTTTTCAGCCTTTATATGATCCAAACTACAAAGTAGCAGTTCAGGCTGTGAAGCTGAAGAGAAGTGTGGAGATGTACCAGTGGGTGGAATATCAGGACACCCGGTAGGTTATCACTGGCTTCAGCATTATCCCTGTACAATTACCCAATTCAAATCTCTGGACTTCTCTACTTCTGCAGACTTGTGGATTTGACGTGCACGGTCCTGAGAAAGTCTGCAAGGCAGATGGGCTGTTTAATTTTGACATTCACCTGTGGCACATGAGGGGTGCGGGGGTGATGACTGCTTTTTGTGAACTTCTAGTGTGTCCACATAGGATGCAGACTTGAGCAGATTTTGATGATGGATTTTTATTTAATTTTAATTAGCATATGTGGCATATGGGATGATGGTTGTGTTGGCCTGTAACTGTTTTAAATTGTTGAGAACTTCTGATCTTGACCCACTGGCTATGACACATTAACTTCTTCTGTAACCTACATTAGGATAAATCACATACCCCTGGAGGGTAAGACTCTGAACAATGGGATTAGATCATAAAACCCTCTGCCTCTGAGTGTGTGGTGTTTATCAAATGCACAATAACATAAACCACACCAACAGTGTTAGATGTAATAATCTTGCTTCCGGTATCATATATTGATGTTGAAGTTAACCATGGAAACGAGTCAAACTCAAGTCCCTTTGCACTTTATATACACTTGCAGTTAAGCAGCCTCGCAGATTTGGCATGATGACATTAGCCACTTCGGTAAACATCACTGAACCTACTCTCAAAGTTCATGAGACCAGAGTCCCTAGACCATAGTCCAGAGATTTAGATTTGGCGATTGTCTTCTTCAGTGCCATCTCTCTCTAGTGACATCATGCTTCACGTTTGCTTTCCATCAACAGGGAATACAAAGAGGGAGATGAAACCAAAACAGAGACTACGTATACGTACAGTGAGTTCTTCTTTAGCACAGACACCTTGCAGTCCTAAGGGAACTGAGGGGTTGATATGAAGCGAAGCTGTTGTTTTTAAATCAATTCGGATCTGGTTTCCATGCTGTCTTTGTGTTAGATACGGAGTGGAAATCGGAGGTTGTCAACAGCAGACATTTTGATAAAGAGATCGGCCACATGAATCCCAGGTGTAGTATTTATTCCAATGGCACTGCACACACATACATGCATATGCACACATACAGACACAGCACAACCACATTTCATAGAACAAGGCGCTAGCAACACCAAGATCCTGGGAGCACATGTACTGTCATTTTGTGAAATATATGTCGCTCTGGATAAGAGTGTCTGCTAAGTGCTTAAATTGAAATGTTTGATGTGTTTGACAGTGCAATGGCAGTGGAGAGTGTAACAGTAGTGGCCCCTGAGGTCTGGCTTGGACAGTTTTTCCTCTCCAAAGGTTTTTACGTTACATTTACAGCATTTGCCCCTATTGCCTTTGGCCAAATACACTATATCATTACAATTATTAAACCATCTAGGAGCAAGTATAAAGTGCTTTACTGTTATTTTCAGAATGGCACTGTAATGCATTGCATTCTCTTTCTAGGACTGATTGATCAGATCAATAATTTCCAGACTCTGAGTCTAGGAGGACTTCCTTTTACAGACCCCTTTCTGACTGTGTATGAAAATTATTTCTACCACACTGGCAACCCACGGAGACCAGAGGTCAATACACACACACACACACACACACACACACACTCTCTTGCCTGATGGCACTCAAAACACACACACACAGCTCTAGACACACCACAAATGATTCTCATACACTGCTGATGCTTGCTGTAACTAAAGTCCTGGCGGTTTATTTATGTCTGTGTGTCTATGAGTGCAGGTTGGAGACGTGCGTGTACGTTTCTCCTATGCTGGACTCAGTGGTGAAGGTTACTCTCCTGGGCCAGCTCAGACAGTGAGTACCGTTAGTCTTTCAAGTCTGCAGTGTCATGACCGACAGCGTTTAGTCTCATTGATACTGAGGTACTGAGTTAATTGTCACCCAGTTATGATTTGGAATCAATTGTCAATGATTCTGGCTTGTCACCCAAAATAATTATATATGACCCCATTGATTGACTAAGTGTATGTCTACATTTTTATAAGCCTGTTTGCATTTAAAATGTCCTATGTAAATGCATTCAAAATGGTCTAATCTTAATACTGAAAAAGGAGATGTATTGATGTGAAATGTCTATTGATGATGTGTGCACTAATAGTAAATTGCCTTATTTTATTGATACAAGGTGTTTATCTGACTGTGTATAGGAGGTGTCAATATTGATCGGCGCTGTCTAGTTTAATAGCTGCCATGTGTCAGATTGTGTTTGTGCTTGTGTAGGTGAGTGTGGTGGCCATGCAGAAGGGGGATAACCTGGTGCCTTTTAGGACCCAGTCAGGGGGCATGCTGGAGATCCTCTACCTGGAAGAGCTCACTGCTGAGGTAAGGGTGTATATCTGGAAGCGCTCACTGCTAAAGTAGAGAGGCGTATTTGGATTGTTGTCTGTTTGCTACTATACATGCTGCGTTAAAATCCAGTACCAGTGTATCATTAGCTAGAACAGTGACTCTGACACTCTATACTTTCCCTGCACTAAAACGTGAACCTTATTTAAGTTGATAAAGGTCATTATCGTTTTTACTAACATCTGCCTGACATAGCCATTGCTACCCCTACTTATAATTAAATACCCTCTACCCAAACCTGTTTTTAAAACCAGTCCTTCTAAAGACATGCACGCTCAGTTCTTTGCCTACCCTTTTATGTGCTTTGTTCATTTGGAATATAATTTACAGGCAGGTAGGACAGCCTCCTTGTAGGGAAGGATTCTGATTGGTTAATGCAGCTGGACATCTGGAATTTCTACTTGCTGTTTACAGAGCCCAGGACAGTCACAGAGACATTTTTCTTGCCTTAGAACATCTATGTTAATGATGACCATAAGAATGGAAAATTTGTTTTATGAAGTGTTCTTAAAAAAATCACTTACAGAAGCTTTAATTGACTGATGAGTTTAGTCAGGTGTTTTGGGAATGAACTGAGTTGTGTATGGAGAATATGGCTCTGTTCTGAGAATAATGAAGTGCAGGGCAGCCTCTGGACTGGGAAACACTTATCTAGACTGACTTAGTTACAGTGTGTTGCTCATGGTTTTTATATGTGTTCATGTTATGAGCTCTGAGCATTTGTGTGTGTGTGTGTTTGTGTGTAGGAGGTGTTTGCAAGAGAACATCAGCTCAATAATATGAAAACGTGGGCTCTGAGACTGGCTGGCTGGCTCCTCATGTTTCTTGGCATCAGTCTGACCACACGCATCGTGTATACTCTCGGTAAAATACATATACATACACACACACACAGAGTCTGGTCTTAATAATGACCCTATGCACTGTGTCTGTGTATTTTTGTATATTACAATAGCAAATGTTTCGATGCAATTTTGACTCTATATTTCATACAGGTAAATATGAATATGTAACAGTACAATGCAAAAGGTACATTTATTATTGTAATATACAAAAATCTCCAGAGATTATTGGCTATTTAAGCAAGTTGCATGTTGTGTGTGTGGTGTAATGATGTGTATGTAAAGCACTTGTTTGGCATGTTGTGTGTGTGTGTGTGTGTGTAATATGGTTGTCTGGTGTGTGCATGTTTGTCTCCTGCAGTGGACTGGGTCCCTGTCCTGAGAGATCTGGTCTCTGTGGGTCTGAAGCTCTTCGCTCTCTGCTTGTCCTGCTGTCTCTCGCTCCTTACCATTGCTGTCGGCTGGCTCTTCTACCGCCCCCTGCTGGCAGGGCTGATAGGGGCACTCGCGCTTCTCCCCATCATAATTGCCCGGTTAGGAGCACTTTCGAAGAAACAAAAGTGACTCTTAAAGAGCAGGGCAGTGGTTTCATAAATTCAGATTTGTCCAAATTAAACAAAGTCCAACTGTGGCCACTGTCCTTTCTGATTCTCTTACTGGACATTCTGGCCTTTTGGTGAAGGCTATCTAGCTAACCAACAGATCTGCCTTTGTGATTCACCACTGCATAAGCACACTTAACGTTGCGTCATGATCTCAGCACTGTGCTGCATGGTGTGATTTAATCTCACACACACACACACACAGACAGTATATATATAAAATCAAGTTGCCACTGTTGAGCCCCTGAGCAAGGCCCTTAACTCTGTTGCTGAAGTTGTATTCAGTCAGAATTGTAAGTCACTTTGGATAAAAATGTCAGCTAATTGCCATAATTGTAAATTGTAATTGTTTATTCCAGCATGAGCTATTTCATATCCTCTGACACCTCACCTAGACAGATAGATTTACTGTTTAAAAAATGCATGTGTATGTAGACATGCAGCTGGTACTAAACATTAAATGCTGTAAATTTGAAGTGTGAAAGCCTACAACAGTCTATAACTTGTTTTTTTTTTTTTTTTTAATCCTGGACATATCCACAGCTGAGGGTATGCATTTATGCATCCTGTACTGTAAAACGACAGACAACTTGCATTTAAAGTGGTTCAAGGGCACTCCTTGTGGAGATGTTAATCTGGTGTTTAATGTCAAGTAAGCTCAGATCCTGTGAACAGTGCTGCTAACTTCAGAAAGAGCTCAGAAAACACCCGTTTAGTGAAACTTATATTCATTTTGTGAAATCAGTCATTCAGGAAAAAGTGCCTCAGAATCATCTGCAAAAGTAATTAGAATACAATAGTGTGAATGACAGACCACCATGCAACGCCTGTCCAAAGAACAACTGTGGGGGGGGGAAATCAGTGGTATATAGGCATTTATAGCAAGTGTGCATCAGACCGTAGCATCCGTTGTGTGGGTGGGGTGGGGTGGGGAAGACTCATTCTTAGCAAAAAAGAGGCAGCTGTTATTTGTGCTTGAGGATGTTTTGAGAGTTTGCTTGCTGCTGTAGTTTCACTTTGAATTAGAGTGTGTGTCTTTCTTTTATCAGCTGCCAAGCATAACCAACAACAGCTATTTAAGGTTCAGACATCTTTATTTCCAGTGTGACAAGTGAACCTCCTGCAGATTTAATGTGTGTATTTCTGTCATAATACAAGATCTGAGTGGTTCACTACTCCTTGTGGTCTTGGGAATGTAAAACATGATTCTCAGCAGTGCTTTTGATTTTTTTAAAAATAAATAAAAGCCAAAGCTTTTCTTACTGTTACATATCAGACATTTTTTATACTATCCCTATAGAACCCAGACTGATACCCCTTAAACGCAGTTGAAAGAGGAACTCCATACAAAACACAAGCTTAATAAAAAGTTTTTGTTTAATACACAAAGATACCAAATTAGGTTTCTGTTTGTTTTGAAAGAAAAAAAAAAAAGATTCAAGTCTTGTCCAAGTGTATGCATTCCAGAAAAAAACACAAACCATGCGTCTTTCCTGTATTGCACATTGGTCCTGATCATCTTTTTCATCTTCATTGCATATTTGTAATCCGAAATAACTGCATGGGCTTTTGGTCACAGTGGATGACAATGCACTGATATACACAGCTTAGAAGACAAGTGTCAACTGATAGAGAGACCCCTCTTACCACTGGCTTGGTATGACTTAATATGGCAAAATCAATCATGTGTAAAAGGTACAATAAATCAGCGTCGCTCCTTATCCGCATCTTTAAATACTGACAAAAAAACTAATTTGGACTGCTTTAGTTTAAAAGGTGTAAAATAAAAAGCGGTTCACGGGTGAGCACAGTCATTCCAGGCAGGCTGAGGAAAGGGTGGGGCCTGGATATGGCTCCACCCACCCCCTCAGAATGAGCAGAGTCCTGTCCATTTACAGTATGAGGCATTTAGTGCCTTTCTTGCCCTTTCTGGCCTGCAGCGCAGCCCTGGTGGCCATTTCAAATACATCCCTCACGCCATCCTTTGTCTTGGCAGAGCACTCCATGTATCCGAAGGCATAGATTCGGTTGGCCATATCTCTGCCTTCCTCTGGCTTGACTGGCTCCTGTAGACAGAAGGTGCAAAATGTTTATTTTATTTTTTATTTTTCAATCTAAACTGCTGGGTTACTACTGGCTTGTAGGAAATTGTCCATGCTAACTGATGTACACCAGAGCCTAGTTGTGCTTTCGTGTTTCATACCGCCAAATCTATCTGCTGAGTTTATACATACTGATTTTAGATCTGCCTTGTTTGTTTTTAGCTTTAGCAGTGTCATGGGTTCAGCTGTCCCCTGCTTTCTTCAACCTGCTGAGCTGGTTAGCTATGGCTAACAGGGCCCCAGGTGAAGGCCTGGGGCTTTGTACCTGCTTCATCTTGGCCAGCTCACGGCGGGTGTGGTCGTCGTTACGCAGGTCCTTTTTGTTGCCCACCAGGATGATGGGAACGTTGGGGCAGAAGTGCTTCACCTCTGGAGTCCATTTCTCTGGAATGTTCTCTGCACAGTTTCGACAAGAAACCACTAGGTCATTTCATGAAGCACAATTTCTCAGTTATCACCGATCGGGATAGGACAGTTTGGTCGAAATGCTAATGTAGCTGACATTGAATAAATAATGCCAACAGTCAGCTTCCCTTTATTGGCAGTTTTGACAGGACTGCATTTACATTTACAGCATTTAGGACTGCCTCTTAATGGCAAAGCCAATTGGTTTTCTTTTGAGAAGCTTTTTTCTTTCCATAGGTCATCTGGCTTGCCAAGAAACAATGCTTCATTAAACATCCTGTTAATGTCCCCCCAGCAAGCCCTTACTGTGCCCTTACCCAGTCCATTTACAAAGCACATGATGTCTGGAGCAGGGGCTGCTCTGGTGTGTTTCCAGTGCACACACACTCACCAAGACTGTCTGGGCTATCGATAGAGAAGCACATCAGGATGACATCCGTATCTGGGTAGGAGAGCGGCCGGAGCCGATCGTAGTCCTCCTGACCGGCTGTGTCCCACAGGGCGAGCTCAACCTGCCAACAACGTGCAGCTGAGTCAAGCCCAGTGTAGCAAATGCTCCAGATGTTGTTTCAAAATGTTTTAAAAGCCTTTCTGAGAAATCTAGGGATCTGTCTATTGTCACTGTCTTGACTGCACATATTGATTGCACACAACTGTAAATACAGCTGGGGCCCTAAAAGGAAAAACAAAAACAAAACAAAAAAAACCCACATCGCAAAGTTTGAATCAGCCCGTGGTTTCATGCTGTTTGCCCCCCTTCACTGTGTTTCCAAGGTATATTACGAGCAGTCAATTTCTTTAGCTGTTACACGACGTCAAGCAGCGTCTAAAGCCAACTTCCGTAGCGTTAGCTAACTTATCCTACATGTCCCTTCTTTTGACTTCAGGCGGCAACCTTTGACTAGGATGCCACGGAGATGAATTTGTCACTTACTTGTTTGCTGTCAACCTCGATGTCAGCTACGTAGTTTTCAAACACTGTGGGCACGTAGACCTCGGGAAACTGGTCCTTACTGAAGACGATTAGAAGACACGTCTTTCCACACGCTCCGTCGCCAACTATGACCAGTTTTTTACGGATTGCTGCCATTTCTAATTTGACAGGAGGACACCCGCGTTAGAAACTTGAGAGAAACGTGTGCATTACAGGATAACTAGCAAAACAAGGTTCAAAAGCAAAGTTAATTTCCCGTATAATGCTCAGTCTTACCGAACTATAAACATGAAGGTAGTAGTAGCTAGTTATGTCTAAAATTAGTTACAAAAAAAATAAAAAAGTCAAGGCGTGGCTAGATTTAATAGACACAAACAAGGACTGAGCGCACTGAATGTATTTGATAGTCATGAACATACTAGCTAGCTAGCTAACCCTAGCTAACACAGCTAATTATGGACGTAATAACTGGGTTGCAATCAAGTCGTTATTTTACAACTTCGCTGTATGATGTCTTAGAAAACGCTCGATGTTACAGCTTACCAATCTAGAGATCGCTAGCCATCTTAGCTGGTTTACCGATTTATATCGGAGCCGTAGCTAGTTAGCCAACTAGATTTGTGTACTATCTGTCAATAACTAACGTTAACTAGCGTTACCTTAGACAACCATCCAGTTAACTAGCGCGCTGACAAGCTAACAACAGTAGCTAGCCATGCTAACGCTAACATCCACTATTACTAACTAGCTTAGCTAACTAGCTGGCTAGTAATGCAGCATGTAGGCGGCGCTTATTAGGATAAGTATAGCGGGCTAACGTTGACTCAAGCAAGAACACACCCGGCAGCCGTTCAGCAAGACGAAGATGAATTCTAATACCCAGCCAACAAGCACGAAAGCTACCCTAGCTAACCAGCTACGCAAAGAAAACAGGACGCTAGCACTTACATAGCATTAGCTATCAGCTTCATAAGCGGAAGTCTGATTGTTTCAACAGAATGGCCTGTTTGTCACGAACAAAACTCGCGGACGTGCTATTCCTATTAGCTACAGTATAGTGAAAAGCACAAAGACTATCACGGAATAGTAGATAACCGTTTACAGGAATCGGTTTTTACCTTGGGTTTCGGCTTAGCGAGTTTTCCGGTCTCCCACCCAAGCGTCAACCACAGCGGCACTACCAGCCCGCTCCGCTATGGCACTGTGAAGCTACGACAAAATGGCGGCTACTTAGACAACATGCCAAAATAAGAGTGGAACACGAGAGCACATTTTCGTTTCGTTTATTCCCACAGCTTGCAAACAATAATGGTAAACACAGACTTATTTATAAATTCCAAGGGCAGTGTATTAAAAACACTAAAATGTTACACACCAGTTAAATCAATACAATTTTTACAGCGTGAAAGTTTTATTTAGTGTTTCCCTTTTCAGTGCAGTCCTCAACTGCCTGCTGTTTGAGGTCACTGGTGGCACACACCATCCTCTGTTTTATCTTCTTGTTGGAGCTGATTATAAGGAGTGGACTGAGCGCTGCATAACATGATGAAAAGAACACCCTCATATCAGCCACCACGGCTGGGACCTGCGCTACAGTCAGCATGTAGAGCCAGATCACATTATCAATACCGAAAAACACTGCGTACAAAACTACCAGCATGACCACAGTCTTGGCTGCGCGCATCTCCATGGAGCTTCCCCGTGAGCGGCGGATGCCTCTCACCTGCTTGCTGTGTTTGTGCAGGAGGACGAGTATGTAGCCGCTGGAGCCCAGCATCAGACCCACGAAGGTGAAGTCTCGGCCCGACACAGCCGCGCCATTAATCACATAGGACAGGCCGTTGTGGAAGTCGACGTGACAGAAGCCCAGGTTGAGGGTGAACGCGGGCACGGTGCCGTTACGCGGGGCGACGGAGCACAGCGGCGCCGCGATGCAAACGAGCATGTTCAGTAGCCACAGAGCCACGAAGGTGGGCGCGACCCGCTGCGGCAGACTAACCTTCAGCCTGAGCAGGAACGGCCTGGCCGCGGGGGCTGTGGCTACGGCCTGGAACACGCTCAGCATACACGTGAGGCAGACGGAGAGGGCGCGGCTGATGCGGTAGGCATAAATCAGCAGCTTGCAGCCGGGGTCGTCCAGCAGGTGGCGCAGGCCGAAGACGGTCATAGTCTGCGGCACGCCGCGGGTCAGGAGCAGCACCAGGTTGGCGAAAGCCAGGTGCGCCAGGATTCTGTCCACGGGCTGCAGACGAGATTCTGCACACGCAATGTGACAGTAGGCCATCAGCACCAACAGGTTCCCCAGGACACCCAGCCCGGTCTGTAAGAGGAAGGAGACTCCTTTGATGGTGATGCAAAGATCCATGGAGACTGGCCTGTGTGCCATATTGCAAGACAGAGACAGTCAGCAAAGCTGAGGCTAAGAAACTATACAATATTTTACACATTTATTTATTTAACCTTATTGTGTGATAAATAAGATACTTTAAATCAAATGTTTTAATTATAATGCAACATATGTCATGGAATGCAAATATTAGTATTTTTTATTTTATCTGAGAAATATACCAAATGAAAGGTAAGAGACAAGCAAATTGATTCATTTATTGAAACATTTGGTTACCTGTGACTCCTTATTACAATGGCCCCCTTGCATTTGTAGTATGAATTGCAAGTATAAGCCAAACGTATCTGAATTTATATTGTCTGCTGTGTCACTGAGGGCTTAAGAGAGTTCCATTCCAAAAACAACAACAACATCAACAACAACCACAAAAGAAGATTCAAAGTAACCAATGAAACCATGAGGGTAGACACACCTGCTCACCAATTAATCCTTTCCATGAAAACAACAATGCAACTAGGGCTGCATCTAGGGCTGCTCATTGTCTACTAATAAAAATAGTACAGGTATACAGGAACCTAAAACTGCCTGTAAAGGATGGTTGTTTTTAACAGATCACAGGAACCAAGTACAGTCATCAGAAGTCTTTGTTTAAAATGAAATATGATCTCTAAATGCACTGTGCTGCATTTGATGTTTTTGTCTCTTTCTCTTATTTTACACTCTCATTATTTTAATACATTTTTCCTTTGAGCTTTAGAGAAGAAAAACCTATGAAATTATTCATCTCTAATGACCCAAGCCAATTTTTCAAAAGTTAGTTTTCAAACTAACTTTTGTAAATTTAGCCTCACATTTTTTTCAATAATCCGCAGTGCGAATCGTTTACTTTGAACAGCATACTTGAGTGTGTGCTGTCAGGCTAGTGAGAGGCCCCACTGGCCTGCTTCTCATCATCCTGCTGATTTCCCTCAGGTGTTTTTCAAAACTTAAAGGAAAACAGATCATTACTTGGGCGAGTCTGTACATGCCTGCTTTTGACTCTGGAGAGCCCAAGCGTTATAATTTCAGTGTTTTAAACACATCATAAATGTCCTCTGCTTCTCCCTCGGGTCCCCAAGCCACAAGAGTAAGAAGGAGTGTACACACAAGCACTCTGTGGATTACTAACACATTATTTGACTTTCATTTAGCTTTTATATAAGGATGCACAAAATGAGACTATAAACAATCTTTTTAAGCTATAAACACAATGTTGTTGCCGCTCTGAGCCTGCCTGACCCTGAACTGAGAAAGCCATTGCCATAAAGCAAGAATGGCAGCATGAAATCACCTGTCCCCAGGGACTCATTAGCCAAACAGACACGAGAAACATTATGGTATATATGCAGTAATTAGATCATCAGTGATGGGTATTATTGATATTCTAAAAGTGCTGTAAACATGCATTGGGAAAATTTTCTCATTTTCTCTAGAGGATTGGATAAAAACAAAAAATTAACAATTTCATTTTTCAGATTAAATTACTGATGGGAAGGGTATATATTTGTATAAAAGTCTAAGATTTAAATGGCAAAACACATGCACATAAATATACTATAATTTACTTTAATGCACTGAAGGTTTTTTCCCCAGTTTTTCCATTCGGGGGCGCTGTAACACTGCTGCTGAACTGGGCTTCTGGTAACGTGGACATGCATGCTTACTGTGGTGATCATGGGTGGTTGGGCACACATTTATTCCTGCACTTACCAGAGCCAGCATGCAAGGCTGTACCAGATTTGAGAGCAACTGATGCTCAAATGAATTTGTCACTAAAAAAAAAGGTTATTTAAAACATTTTGTGAATCAACTTTCAATTCACAGGATGAAATGATTGACTCTGAAATGGAATCTACCCTATATAGCATATAGCTCACAGCAAGTTCACTAATGTTTGGATTCTAATGTCAGTGATAGAAATAATTGCCAGCCTTCCATTGTAGTTGAGTGGTAGATGAAATTAATGTGGTAGTTCACACAGTGATATCCTGTGTATTGCAGATTGGTCAGTATATCATTCAAGTGATCAGAAGCAGGCGGAAGCTTGCACTGCTTGGTGATAGACTCCCTGTTCTCTCACAAAAAGGTGTTTGAGTTGGGTGGAGGATTGCACAGTGTCAGGACACAGGGTAATGGATGTCGGGTGGCTCTTCTTCATGGCGAAGACTTTGGGAAAGTTCCATGATTGAGCAGACACATGTACTTATTTGTCTCAAGGCTATTTTGTGTAGTTGAAGCGACTGTGACCTTCTATCCTGTGTGTCTCAGCTGTGTTTCTAGACCATGGGTTTTTTTCCTTCGTGGTGGTGGTAGTGCCATGCAACCATGATCTCCACCTTCCTGTGGGTGGTGCGCCAAGAGGGGCCGCCTCTTACCCACCAATGCCATTGTCCTGAACCTGGCCTTGGCCAACAGGCTGGTGGTGTCCTGGAAGCCCTCGCCACCTTGCAGGTCAACAACATCTTCAATGACAGCGACCGCAAAGGTGTGATCCTACAGGCTGTCCCGCTCGCTCTCCCGCTGGGTGCCATTTATGCTGAGTGCACACCATTGTCTCAGCATCAATCCTGCTAAACCACTGGCTGGGTTCTGCTCACCCAGTACCTGTTCGCCTGGCGCTTGTGGCTGATCTTCCTGGCACTGTGGGTGACAAACACCTCCACATGCTTGCTTTCTGTCATTTTCCTGGTGGTCATGAAGAACAACCCAACATGCAGTACTGCCTGGTCCCTTTTCCATCCCCGAGCTCCAGAGACAGCAGTGCCGTGGCGCGGATGTCCAGGGATGTGGTCCCATGTCTTGCACGATCCAGGCAAGCTTCATCGTCCTTGTCTTCTTCGGTCATTCAGGGGGCTTCAGACAGACGGCACGCAGCTGATGCCATGTTGTCACTATTACCGTTCTGCATGCTTCTGCATGGGGTGGACAGTGGGCTGTGGGTGTACACACTGACGGTCAGACAGACTGTCCTGTACGTCTCAGCTGTCCATGGCGCTGGTCTCAGGCCCAGGATCTACTGCTTGTACCATTAGCCCCATCATCATCATCATCATCATCATCATCATCATCATCATCGCCATCCAGAAAGAAAGTGAACAAACGGTTGCTGTGGCTTGGAACAGAAGTGCACAATGGCCCCTGGTACAACAGCCTGACAACGGTCTGACACACAGCCTCACTGTCAGTAAGCACCACTGGGGAATGGATAGACATGCTGGTAAAACCAAATGTGCTGTATCAGATCAAAACAAGTTGCACATTTAATGTACCTAAACCACTGAAACACTGTATGGACTTTTATTATGTGACTAAAATGATGGAACATAGCATTTTAAAGTTAAGAAAAGCCCTCCGATATATTTGTCACAGTACAGGGTGCAAAGACTTTATGTTCAGCAGTGGGGCATCCTGAACATAATGCCACTGATCAACAAGCTATTGATTTCAGTTACCTTCTGGGCATTTTCAGAGGGTTGCTGTGAAAGTTCTTGTTCGCTGTGCATGTAAATTACACATGGCCTTTTCATTCGTTTGTTGCATTGGGGTTCACTCACCCTTTCTAAATGGAAACTAATGACAAGCACACCATTGTGCAGCATACTTTCCTCACTTGACAACTCTCATATGCACATTTCACTTTGTACATATAAAATACTAGATGACCTCAGTAAACACACCCAGTAATAGTCCCTTCTTTGATATGTGTTTATTTATTGTAATTTCTGCTCCTAGGTTTTGGACTGGATGACAAACGAGTTTCAGTTCCCCTCTCTCCTGTGGTGGCTTAAATGGTGATTAACAGTTTGCAGAGGGAGTGTGAAATGTATCATAGATAAATAATGGAAGCGGTTAATTGCCTCTGGAGAGAACAGGCCCTGGAGCCCAGTGGGAGAAAGACTCCTCTCCCCTGGATAGTGAGAATAATAAGAACATCAGTCATCATGGCTTTTAAATGAACTTAAAGCTGCCGTGAGGATATGAAAACTTTGTTGCAGATTAAAGGTGCCTACAAGCACTTTGTCAAATGCAATCTGGCATCGGTCGTCATGTTTCCTCGCTGGGGTTTTTAAGAAACAGTAATCTTCATTGAACTGTGTTGAGGTGATTTGGGGTTAGTGCTTGTGTTTGTGCTTAGTCATGCTTTCTGCATTAGCAGCAGAATTTTGTACAGGTCATATTTTCTTTGTTGAATAGTACATTTATGTTTTATACCTTCCAAAACAACCTACATGAGATGTCTTAATGACATCATGCATTAATGCACCTTGTCCTTGTTTGTAACACCTCAGATCGCCTCCTCTTGTGATGATGATTGTGGTGATGCAGATGATGGTGATAGGCCCATGCCTTATATTCTTCACTCCACTGAAATCTGATTGGTCAAAGACACAGACTCCGGTGGAATGAAGGATAGAATGCATGAGTGTGTGCAGGGGTGGAAGACTGGGTCCGTGTCTGCAGTCTTCTGCACACTTTTACTAGGGACAGAAAAACACAGGAAGCCTCTTGAAATAACATTCATTTCTAAGCAGGCATACTTTTAAAGACTTATACAGATATATTTAATTTAATATACTGTAAAAATGTCAAGATGAATGATGAGCAGAACAAAGCCTATGAAGTGAATAACTGCTGTAGGTGGCTACTGTGTGTGTGTGTGTACTGTGTGTGTGTGTGTGTGTGTGTGTGCGTGTGTGCATGTGTGTGTACTGTGTGCGTGTGTGTGCATGTGTGCGTACTGTGTGTGTGTGTGTGTGTGTGTGTGTGTGTGCGTGCGTGTGCATGTGTGTGTACTGTGTGTGTGTGTGTGTACTGTGTGTGCGTGTGTGTGTGTGTGTGTGTGTGTGTGTGTGTGTGTGTGTGTGTGTGTGTGTGTACTGTGTGCGTGTGTGTGTGTGGGTAGTATATCGAGGCCCTGCCTCTCCACTCTGCAAGATGGGACGTGCAGATGTTCAGTCGTGTACCTGCAGGCAGAGTTCAGACAAACGACTCTGCCCCTGTAAAACATGCAGAAGCAGGAGCCTCAACCTCTCACAAGGCTGTGCTGCCTTGTAACTTCCCTTTCTGCTGTTCTTTTACTCCAGAGTTTATCTTCACACACACACACACACACACACACTCGCATACATGCACACACACACACACACACACAGGCACACACACAGGCACACACACGCACACACAGACACGCACACATGCATGCACTTAAAAACACTTTGTGTGGCATAACAAACTTGGAGCAACAAGGTGCTACCCTAATGCTCATGCTCACACTTACACAAATGAACACCCATTGAAAGTGTTTGTGACAGTCAAAAGTCTTCTTCCTTTAAAAAAACAAGAAAGACAAACAAACAAGCAAAAAAACATCACTCACCTGATAAGCCCTAGACACGAGTTCTCGGAGATCTGAAAATTTTGGACCTGTGAACACAATAAATTAAGTGAAATGTAACAAAAGCAAATGAACAAACACTACAGTCACAAAACGGAATGGCTGGGGCTTGCCGTGAAGGGAAAGCAGAGAACTACCGTATAGCAGAGTTTCGTTTGGGTGTCACTGCTCAGAAAAGCAGAGAAACCACAAATTACACAATCCAAAGTGCGGAAGGACAGAAGACTAGAGGAAGTCTGCAGTCCATCCGTGGAGAAAGAGAGCAGGAGAGGAAAGAGAGAGAAATCTGTTCTTCTGGCACTCTCGTTGTGTCTCTGTCTACCTGTCCCAGGTATACACATTTAGCTGACTTCATGAACCAATGGCCTCGCAGGACTCTGTAGTAACCGCTTCCTCTTTTCCACACCCACCTAAGTAGGTGGTGACACAGGTACATCCTAAATCAACGTTCTGGCTTGCTCACTCAAACTTGCTTTCACAGATTCAAAGATTTCACATCATTAAATCAACATTTTAGATAAATGCTTGGAAATCCAAATGAAAACTTTTCATTTGTACATGGCAGTTCCTTATTTTCACAGCTCCATTTTCAAGTAAAATAATATGATAATAATATGATAGAAGCATATTTTACTATTTAAATTATATTTACTACTATTTAAATTATAGTATATATGTATACAGAATAGAGAAACACAGCATAACGCACTAGATTACAAAACAAGCCAAAATACAATAATGAGCATGATGTACTATGTGTAAAATCCAAAACACGACAGTCTAGATGGGCTAGAGGGGCCCTGAGAATGCTTGATTAACTGGACCACCAATGAATTCACCTAGAAGGTCCATGATAAGTAGATACAAGGGTTTTCTCTTAATTTCTCTTTCACCCTTTTCTTGGGAAGCGCGTTTTGGAAGCAGCAAGTTGTCCTGCCTCACTAATGCAATCAAGAGCCTCTCTTTCGACACACAGGCCAAGAGACAAGAGTCTGCCTAAGATCAGTTAAACCCAGTTCACATAATTGATCTGTTGATCTAATGATGTAAATCACTTCTAGTGGTTTTAGAGCAACCCTGCTGCTCCAAACAACCACTGCAGGTGATCATGTGATCTACCCTTCAGACTCAGACTGCATGGATCACCCTTGAGACTTGCGTGATCCATGGCATGCAGATCATAAGGCTCATCAAAGAATCTGCATGTAGAACGAATGCGCTGAAACACTTTGATGCACTGAGAACCATAACCATGGGATGGAGAGAAATGTTTCAGCTGGATACGAGGGTCTGTAATCGAGTTATGCACTTCATGCGTAAACTTTGATCTGGTACAAGGGAAATCAGGAGGAAGTGTAACCACCTCCTCTTCCCGCCTGGCTAGCTCTTCTCCAGACTTGTTGCTCTGTGCCTGTCTGAACTCGCTTGCTCTGGAATGCATTCACTTTCTGCAAATGAATAGCTTTAGGGGAGTATGACAGTATTTCATAATTTGGGGAAATATCTATCTATCTATCTATCTATCTATCTATCTATCTATCTATCTATCTATCTATCTATCTATCTATCTATCTATCTATCTATCTATCTATCCTTTATACATACTCTCTCTATATATATACTCTCTCTCTCTCTCTCTCTCTCTCTCTCTCTCTCTCTCTATATATATATATATATATATATATATATATATATATATATATATATATATATATATATATATATATATATATATGTGTGTTTGTGTGTGTGTGTGTGTGCACATGGCATATGAGCAGGCCACCCCAGTTAGAAATGAGAGGAATTGGGAAGAATCAAAGAATAATGGAGAACAACCAGGCTAAGGTCCTGCGGGACCTCCAGACCCAGACAAACAAACAGTGCCAAACCAACTGTACATTATGATAGTAGACAAGATGCAGAAAACAGATGTGGCAGTCCCAGGTGATTGAAACATCCAAAGGAAGGAATATGGGAAGTTAGAAAAACACCAGAGACTGAAAGAAGAAATAGAAAAATGTGGCAGGTGAACACCAAAGTTGTCCCAATAGTGACAGGGCACTTGGGTCTGTAACCCCTATGATGGAGGAGGAGTCGCTCCAACAAATCCCAAGAATGACATCATCAGTCTCGGTTCAGAAGCGCTCAGTCTTAGGAACAGCGAAAATACTGTGCTGCAAAGGTAGAGTGTAAGGAAAAAGATATGATCACCCATTAGAAGGGAGAGATATAAGTTTCAAAATGTGTTTTTGTATATATACACAAGATTTCCAAAGAATCAGGATGTTTCAGAAAAGGTTCTTCGTCAGCTGTGCCAGCAAAAGGCTTCTGAAGTTTAGAAGTACTCTGCTACCTTTACATATTTTACTACAGTACACTGCATTTACTCCATGGAAATTTCTTCACACACATGCATACATTTTATATAGCAAAAATAAACTACACACACACACATATATAAGTGTGTACACACACACACACACACACACACACACACACACACACACACACATATATATATATATATATATATATATATATATACAAACAAAAGGAAAAAACATTTTGCCATATGAAATGACATAATTTCTGTGCTACTCAAATTGTTAGACTTGTTTTCTTTTACAGAATTCTAGAACATGATGACTCATAACCTCACCTGTGCTGCAACATGCCCAAAATACAGACATCTGATTGGTCCACGGCAGTGCTCTTGGGAGTCATACATGGCAAGATTTGTAAGACATTATTTTAGAGATGTGAACTCTCTTCTCACCTGCTATAACAGCTATTTGATATCTCCTTTGGGAACTTGCTGATGAGATTTGTATTTAGAGAAGCATTGGAAACATTTAGATCAAGATTGATCATTATGAAAATGATTGTGTAAAGCTGTCATAGGAGCTAGCAAACAAGCATACAAAAACACCACCACCAACAACAACAACAAAATAAAAAATCATCTACAGACTTTTTGCTGACATATTTGCATGACCATTCACAAAGAGAACCTTCTCTTTGCATTACCAGAGGGTTTTACAGACCCTCTGTGGCCTGGGAATTGTGGTCCTTCAGCCTCTGACTATCAGAGAAAATGGAACAATGATTTATCAGTGAGAGCAGCTTTGATCCGCTCTGTGAGGAGCTCACTCATAGAGCAGCACTGTGTATTTTACCACCACCCAGAACTAATATGGGCTGCTTTCCCAAGAGCACTGAATCACAATTTCTTCACCAGCACACAGCACACAAAAAAACACACACGCACACACCTCATGCCTTCAAGACTTCTGTATTGGCCAAAGGGCAACAGCTAGCGTCTTGGTTGCAGGCAATTATACATCTGTCTGAAAGACAAGCTACAACAAGACAAGCTACGTTTCCAGAGTTTGTTCGTAACAATTTGTAGCCTATAACTTTTAAAGTCCTTAATTTCAAGATGACTACTTGAACGAAATTTCAATATCTTGATGAAAAGCTCAATAGCTAAAGACGGATGTTTTCTCAAGTTGTTTGGTCTGTGGATTCATTTGCATCAGCTTCGCTCTTGGACGTGCAGATGTAGAATATGGGGAACTCTCCCGCAAGCTGGAATGCGCAGGCAGGACCAGACACGCTGCTCTGGCAGCCTTTGCTATGGTGGCCAACCTGTATAATCTTCTGTTCCCATTTACGCTCTGCAAGTTTCATCAGGTCTTTCCGTGAAACTCGGCGCTCTTTCTCCCAGCGGGAAGTCTTTTGGACCCGCGGGGACCCGTGCCCTCGGGCCGTCTCCATGGTTACTTATGCGGAAGAATGAAAGAGCCGCGAGGAATTTCAGGTTGTAAACGTGTCGACGAACCGTGTAGAGTAAAATGTTAAGCACACAGACTGTATGAATAGGAATTTAAAATATGCATTTACATTTATTTGAAGGCCCACTGGACTTGGTCATGTCCTGAATGAGAGAACTCCCCTGGATCAAATAACAGATTAAGACAGACAAACAGTTCACAAACAACAAGAAGCCAAACTCAAACCTGGGAGGTTTTAACATAGATCGGCCTGGGACGACATGATTCAGTAAGACAGGAGATTCAGGGGAATATGACCATCGACTCCTAGTCAACGGTCGGAGAAACAATACCAGCAGGAGGCGACAAAATGTTTCCAAAAGTCATACTTGGACTTACACAGAATCCCAAGAACAGACCGCATTCTTCTACAATAAGCCTACACGTTTTTCATGTAACATAGCATATTCGCTTGTAATTTAGAAACCAATATGCATAATAAGAAACTTTTCTAACCATATACAAACAGGCTAAAATAGAATAGGGCTACGAAAGATAAGATACAAATGTTAATTTAGCACTGATCAAGAGCGGACCGACCGCGTAAACACATTGCGAAGCTGAACATGAACAAAGTTCTTAAATATGACACCACAGGGCAACTGTGCTTTTATGTAGTGCTTTCCAGACACAGAGATAACGCCAACACTAGACTAGACCTGTTTAAAAAAGAAAAAGTCCTGGTACGGCCACTAGATGAACTGATGCTTCCATATCCATCCATCCACAACATCTGCTACAATGGATGCAGCGACATCTTTCCCAACCTAGACCTAACGGAGTAGCTGACTATATGTGGACTATATATAATGTAATAAAACATGGGCTGTCAGGGGTTCCCTCCTGAGTTTTGGTCCTCCAAAGATTTCTTCCTTAATTCTACCCTTGGTACTTGGTTTTTCCTTGCCACTTTGGCATCTGGACACATACGTCTGTAAAGCTGTTTTGTGTCATGTTTGTAAAAAAAAAAAATTACAATGAAGGTAGGAACAGCTAGGAACTGGGCAGGATTACTGATTTTTTTTTTTACACAGAACTAAGAAAACCAAAAGACATGTATTACTTACCCCCCATATTCAGATAGGCTCAAAATGCCCCCCCCCCCCCCCCCCATACTGCTGTAAAAAAAAAGGTTCCTATTTCCTAAGCCTTGATCCAAATACATGGACTTGTCTTCATATAACAATGCATAGATTTCTGTTTATATGATTATGGCTATATGTTATTGTAATTATTATTATTATTATTATTATTATTATTATTATTATTATTATTGGTCTTGAGCAGTAGAATGGTGTGGCCTGTGATTCATTTTTTTGTTCGACAGAAGAAATATCTAACTTGTAACTAATCTATTAGCATGAACTTTTTAAATTAATACATTGGTACGAAATGGAACAGAAATTAATGAGGACAAATCTCATCTAAATGTTTAAAAAATGTAACTCATCTACTTAAATGTACAATATGTTTCTTGGTAGGCCATTTCAAAACCATGCAGAACAACCAATTCCAGAATTAGGCTAATTATGCCGTTCATAAAATGCATTTTTCACCAAAGACCGCTGTAAATAATATGACGGCCTTACATGAGCTCATACTTACTTACTTAAGGATGTTGAGAGAGCACCACCTTCTGGTGATTTTAAGCATCGGCGGTTTGACAAGGTCAGTTGTAGGTCAGTTGAGCTACAAAGTGATTCGGTGTTCCAGCATTATACACATGGGTTTTTATACGAGTGTGTCTACACAAATACACACACACACACACACACACACACACACACACACACACACACACACACACACACACACACACACACACACACGCATACATGCACACACACACAGACACACACGCACGCACGCACGCACGCACACACACACACACACACAATGGTATATCTCATTGTACAGTCCAACACCCTGAATCTATCAAAATTACACATTTACCACATAGAAAATTCTTAAAGTTAACAATAATTACTAAAGTGTTTTAGAAGTGTTAGCATATTTGGTGTACTTATGGTTGGACACTTCTTGCTGCAGTTCAGAGACCATAACTTGATATTGTATTGATAGCATCTTTAGAATGTAATGAATTTAAATACAAATTGAATGCAATACTCAATTTAACTTGACAAGTCACGTCAGATTTATTTACATGTATTGTCATACAGCAGCTTTACAAATGTCTGGGACAAGTTCCCTAATAAGCAACCCAGTGGTGACAGTGGAAAAGGAAAACTGTTTTGACAGAATTATGGAAGACTCAAGATGGAACCCATCCTCCTTGGGTGGCCTGGCTAATAACAGTCCATGCGTTATTACACTATGTTTAATCCAAGTGGCCACTTCAGAATAGATGTTGGAGTCTCAGCTACTTTGGTGGGGTTAGGGCGGGTACCCTGTTTCTGCATTTATTGGAACAGATACAGTGGCTGGATGAATAAGGCAGCATCAGTTCATCTACTGGTTGCACTGGAACATTTTCTGGCATCATGCTTTAGATGCTTTGTCACCAATGAGCAGATCTAGTCCAGTGTTGGAGATATCTCCACAGGGTGACCACAGTCCTGAGGCCTCTATGAGATGCTGTATTCCACCTATATCATCACAAGCGCATGAAGTGACTGGACAACAGTGTCAACACCTCAGATTTCTAGAAAATGTTATGACCTGGGGCCCCAGGCTCTGTATATCTATATCGATATAAAAGAAGATAACCAAAAGCTTAAGTAAACAATTAAGTCTTTAAACAAGATTTAACAACTAGGAGTGTGTCTGAGTCCTGAATTAAAGCTGAAAGGCTTCTTCTCCCAGCTGTAATGTTACTAATTCTGGGATCTAAGAAAACGCTGGCACCATTTGTCCACATTTGCAGATGACATTGTTATTTACAATAGAACAACGCTCACAAAAAATACCACCTGAACCCGCAGGACGGTACATTTCTGGGTAAGAAGACATTATCTTTTCTGTAACAATGTTTTGTCACACAGGCATGTCATCAACAAAATCCTGCTCATGCACTTATTTAGCTAACTGACAAATTTAGTTAAAAGGCATGTTTTGGTTCTGTTTGAAATGATCATTATGGCAAACTACAACGGCAATAAAAGGAGCGCATGAAGATGAAATTGACTTGCTTGAGAGATTCTCAACTCTGGTGCTTTACAAGAACTACAAGTTATACAGTCAGCGCTACAAATGCAGTTCCTGTCTTGGTCAAAGTTACAAATGCGATACTTTTTTATGCACCTGGCAGTTTTCAGCGTACCACTGGTCTCACAACTGGGGTTAATCAATAACCTGTCTCTTGGCATGGGTCTTTAACATATATGGACTCCATTACATGTCGATTTTTACTGACTATCGCCTTGGACACCAGTGAATTTTCTGCGATGTTAAATTGGCAACTTTATGAATAAGAATTAAATATGAGTTGCACATTTTGTGTCACATCAAGATTTATGAATTTGGCTCATTGTTGGGAATTCTTGATCACTCTTGATCAGTTTGGATCAGTTTGGATCACCCTCTTATGGCAAATTGAATTACGAACTGAAAGGAATCTGCATATAGACAGTCAGTTCTGTTGAGAGAATTTCCTTTGTTAGTGCTGGATAATTCTTTCAGAATCTGTCCAAAATGTTCTGTTTCTCTGTAAACTCTGTGTACTTTACTACAATTTGGAATCTCTCTCTCTGAATCTCTCTCTTTGATTGTAGTAAAGTACACAGAGTTTACAGAGAAACAGAACATTTTGGACAGAGGTCCTTCATCAACTGTGCAGCAATATTGGCAACACTGTCATGATTAGTCCCTTCCAGGTTCCAGCTTACGTGGTTTCCCTGTCGTGTGTACCTTGGTTCCATGCCTTAGTTTCGTTTTCTCCTTCCCTCATTTGATTGCTTGCACCTGTCCCTCGTTTCTACCTTTGGTTCTTGTATTTAAACCCTGTCTTGAGGCCTGTGTTTTGTCTGTTGATTGTTAGGTTTCATTGCGTTTATGTATTTGGGTTTTTTTTTTTGATGTTTTTTGCAAGCCCGTAAGTTTGTATTCCGTGCCTTTGTATTACCTTAGCCTCCGTATTCTCTAGTCTTTGTTATAGCCTGCTTCCCGTTTGCCTTCGTGTACTTTTGCTTTGTGTCTCCTAGCTTTCGTGTATCCTAGCCCTTGGCTTGTTAATCATGTATCCCCATACACTCCATGTTGGCTCTGGACTAAGACTACAACTCTGATTCTGGATTTGCCCTGAATAAATCTTGCTCTTCTCCGCACATGCGTCCGCCTCCTTACCGCTCACCGTTACAAATATCAATAAATTATCTCTGTGTGTGTGTATGTATGTATGTATGTGTGTGTGTGTGTATAGGTAATTACAGTGAACACTACAGAAAGATATCTTTGTTAAATCGTGGAGGTAGTTGTTATTGTTAATTAGCATATTTGTTATTGTGAATTTACATACAGTAATGACTTGCGAGATATAAACTGAATAGATTTTGAGATTCAAACAATTAAATCAGCTTATTAGATTGTCAATTGTCAAGATGACAATCATTAAAGGATATATATTTTTTATTTGATTAAAAATCAGGTAATGCACAGACTGTAGAAGTTCACTATGATGTCATGACTTGCAAAAATAACTGATTAAAAAATTCGAGGATTACTTTCTAAGCAACTTTTGTCCATTTCTAATTGTAATTCCCTTTGCAGACTCTTCAAGAAGATGGACTTGCTAATGAGCATCTCTCCATTTTGAGACTGCTAATTGAAAAATTAGAAATCACTTATTGGCAGTAGAAACTGGTAATTAGAAAAGGAAAGTGAATGGAAATTTCTATTAATATCCCGATCTATCTCTCTAAATGTGCTGAAAGAATTTCCCCAGAGAGAGAGAGAGAGAGAGAGAGAGAAAGAACATGTGGGATGCAAACAGACTCATCAGACTTGGCCACGGGGTGAGTCAGGTCAAAATATCCACTGGGATACAAAGACCCTCAGCCCTGAAGATGTGCTGCAGCCTCTCCACTGGTGCCCTGCACAGGGCAGAGGGAGATGTCTTCATTAAGTGGTGCCTCTTACTTCAAGGATGGTAAAATGAAGATGTCAGCGGTGATAAATTAGGATAGTAGTGAAGGCTTGCCATCCATTTGTTATATTGCCTGTGTGTGTGTATGTGAACAAATACTATTTTAGATCTATGGGATGCCTTGAGCTGTGAATGTATGTTGATCTATAGGGGCAGCTTCTACTAATATTACTAATATTACTAATATTGGGTTTAGATTCCCTTTTGGTTCAAACCAAACTGCAGATTTGTTTTTTATATTAGCTTTAGCTGATAGAATGAAATTACATAAAGTCTGTCATAATGCAGTTTTGGTGTTTTTAGTCACTGTGGTGGTATAGCATTTCCAATACCATCTAAACACTCATAAGAACCATGCTGTTTGTACAACACAAGAAAGCTATTAATGCAATATTTATTGCACTGCATTATTTCATAGAATTTAGTTCTGGGTAAGTCGCCCTAATCCTTCTCATTTCCTTAGAGAGCATTCCACTCTTTCAGCCTCGAATTCCTCCAGACAAAACATGGATTTAACATTTCATCACATCCCTGGGTAATCAACATGACTAGCATGTTTATCAGCCGATTACACCAGCACCAAGTTTTTTTCTGCCACACACACACACACACACACACACACACACACACACACACACACACACACACACACACACACACACACACACACGTACATGTGCGGTTACACACCACTGAATGACAGGTGGGTGCCACGGAGCCCTGCTGATGCCTGATTGGAGAGGGTGTGGCTGAGGGCGGGATTAGAGTGCCAATTACTGAATATGATGATCTATTTACATTCTTTCAGTCTTAGTTCTGACACAGTGGCTGCCTAGTACCCACTAAGATTTAATAGTAACCTTTCTGCTAATGAGAGGAAAGGAGCGAGAGAGAAAGTAAAATAGCAGGGGAGATAAATAGAGGAACATGGAGAGGGGAGAGATACGTTGGGAAAAAGGGGAGAAAAACAAAAAACAGTGAAAGAAAGATTCCTTTGCCACCCTACTTACAGATATGAATGAGAAAGCTGTCAACCTCTGGTTGTGCCAGAATAGGCATGGGGTATAATTACAGTGTTACTCAGGCTGAATCAATCAGAGCAGTTTTGTGCTCTGTTAATGAAAACTACATGGGAACGAAAAAGGAAATATATCTACATGGTCTGATGAAAGTAGACAATGAGGATGGATATCTGAGCTTTAACAAATTGATTTTATGTGCGTCTTTGTGTATAAATATACTTTGTGTGTGTGTGTGTGTGTGTGTGTGTGTGTGTGTGTGTGTGTGTGTTTTGTGGGTGAGATATCTATTTTTTGCTCTTTGATGAAAACATGAAAATGTCACTGTTGTCGAGGGCTGCAATATTTGGGAAAATTTATTTCATTTTTCTGACCAGAGTGATTGTTATTTTAATTTGGGTTCTGGTGTTATTTTAGTCCAGGAGTGTCCTTTTGGTCTGTCCAACATCTACCAAGCATCTACACACATCAAAAAAATGATGAAATAGCAATTAGTCTTCATTTAAACAGCAGTCCTATTATAGAACTATAGAACACATGACAAAACAACAAAAAATAAAACAAAAAATAATGTACATCTTAGAAATCTTGTCAATATTCACAATATTGGCATATTAAAATATAAAATTAGGTGTTGGTACAGCATTATTTTAAGTACACAAGTTGATCTCAAACAGTAACTGAAGAAAGTATGTGTGTGTGTGTGTGTGTGTGTGTGTGTGTGTGTGTGTGTGTGTATGTGTGCGTGTGTAAAGTAAGCTGATGAAACATCCTTTGCCCTGTGCACGTTGGCCCAACTGTGTAGTGTATATTGTGATAGCAATAATAATAATAACTGTCTATGCAGAATGTGGAGTTGACATCGTGTCACCGTAACGTTGTGAGGTACGCCTATATATTTTGAGCTCTTGGACTTTTTGAGCATCATTTTATCAAGTGATGCCATTTTATCATTTGTTGTGATGGCATAGCAATGCTTCTGTGTGAAAATATGTGACATGAGATCACAATGCTTATAAATCTCCAAAATAAGCACCTGGCATTTTTTTCGTCTCCACCAAATAAAGAAACGTGAGGAGTAAAAGATGGGTGTGGCAATTATATGTCCAGGGGAACATTACAGCATCTGCAAAATTGATCAGAATTTATGTTGAGAGACTCACCGGCAATGTACATAACAAATAGCCTCCAAAATATTAAACAGTTCCTGCCATTCAAGGGTAGCTGGCTAATGCAGACTACATGATAGGCTGTCACGATTTGTCTATCACAATGGTCAATATGTCAGATTAGTCAATAATAGTGGCACACTAACCATAGATTTAAAGACTCAAAAGACAAAAGTCTGACATCTAAGACATCATAAAAGTCTCTCACATCTAAAGTCCATGTGTCATTAGTCTTTAGTCACAGACTATGATTCTGCAAAGACTGGGGATCTTGCAGGGTTACTACTTTCAAGATTGAAACTAGATTCCTTTTGAGATTGTTTACCATCATTTTTCTGTCAGGAAATTTAGAAGAAAAATGTTGAGCAATGGAAAAGAAACAGAAGCAGCTTTTGGCCACAGCTGCCCTGGTATGTGCAATGGTTTGTTCTAGAAAAACAGCAAATATCTTGACATTTTGTCTATCAATATGTTAGACTGGGCAGTCAAAGCGGCATATATTTATGCTGCATCTTGATCGGGAGACTGGTATTACTGCATGTTTAATGCTGACCGAGCATTGTTCATGTCCTTGCGTGAGTCTGTAGGTCATCAGGGAAGAGGGTCAAAAAATTGTCAGTCATGACCACAGAAGCATGCAAATGGTGAGGTGGATGTGGTCAGCAATCAATAGGTGAGCTCTCTCCAGCAGCAAACAGAAAGCAGCAAATGGGGTATTGAATATTGTAGTCTTGCTATCTCTCAGGTTATTGCAGTATTGTTGACCCTCAGGCAGGAGCATGGTCTTGTTTTTGGTGTCCTGTGTTTTTCGTTTTTGGGAGTTTTTTTTTCAGAACAAACCATTGCACACAAATGAGCAGCTGTGGAATTGTTCGTGGGTTTCATGAAGAAGACAGAACCAGTCTGCTATGTAAACCAAAAGTCTCTTGGAGGAAAACATTATTAGGTTTTGGGAATTATATATTCCGATGAATGAATATACAAAGATGTTTTTATATTAGGTGGTTTCACAATCACTATAACTGAAATCAACAGTGACAGCAGTAATCCCTTTTCTCTTCGCTGTGTTTACATGTGCGTGCCCAAGACCATTAGGTAGCATGTACATAGACTGATTGCTGAGAAGGGCCAGGCTGCTAGAGGCCAGGCCCCATAATGAAAATTATACGTTTATTTGGTAAGATTTGCTGCCATTTTGCTAACAGACTTACATTACAGAACCCTTCAAAATATCACCAGAAATGGCACGTAGGCATGTACACAGCAGAGAGACCCTTTTCAACAAGCCAAAACTTGATATATGTATTCCATTAGACTCACCACTAATGTGTCTTCTACCTATACTATTACTCCTGATTTCCTCCCTGTAGCCGATTCCCATAATTGGCCAGTGTTGCTGTGAAGTGAGTATGCCACCCCTCCCTCCCTGAGACCATGGCCAGTTTTGCTCTCTTGGGCTTATGGCCATGGATGGCTGTGGCATCATCAGGGATTGAGCTCACAATGTCCTCCATACAATGTCCTTCACAATCTCACAAATGTACTCACAACATAGGGAGCGGGAAGTCAGGCGTGACAAACAAGTTGACTAAGAGGATTGTCCATAATTTGGGAGAACATCTAAAAAAAAATGGACCAGATGCCGGGACATATCCAGACACAGACACCACCAGATACTGGGAAAAAGAGATACTGGAACTTAACCAGAGACCGGGAAAAACAGATACTGGAACATAACCAGATACTGAGAAAAACAGATACTGGAACATAACCAGATACAGGGAAAAACAGATACTGGAACTTAACCAGAGACCGGGAAAAACAGATACTGGAACATAACCAGACGTCAAGACACAACCAGATACCAGGACACAACCAGATACCAGGACATAACCAGATAACAGTATAAAGACAGATTCCAGGATAAAGACAGATGGTGGGACATAACCAGATGCTGGGAAAAACCAGATACCAGGATAAAGACAGATGGTGGGACATAACCAGGCGCCGGGACAAAACTAGATACTTGGACAAAGCCAGATACAGAACATATCAAGATTCCGGGACAAAACCAGATACCAAGAAAAAACCAGATGAGGGACAAAACCAGATACCAGGAAAAAACCAGATACAGGGACAAAACCAGATACCAGAACAAAACCAGATACCAGAACAAAACCAGATACCAGGACATAACCAGATGCAGGGCCAAAATCAGATACCAGGAAAAAAACAGATACCAGGACATAACCAAATACTAGGACATATCAGGACATACAGCCTAAATACCAGACAGTCTTGGTGTGCACTGGAGTCCCTGCATCCAGACTAATGAGCAGTTTTCATTAGATTCACTCTCAGATAGAAATTTATCCCATAGAATATGTAAAGTAGCCTATATGAATACATTGATGTTTTTTATTGTACTTTATTTATTAAATATGGTTTTTTTAAATTATTTTTCTGTCCACTTTTTTTGTTACACCTTCTCTGGTTAAGGCCTGACTGTACACCACTGCTCAGATTATTGTCGTTATTATTGTTATGGTTCAACCCATGCATTCAATGACATGTTATGCAACTACTGATAATGAACACTGCTGCACAGTTTTGATAATGATGATTCTGATAATGAACTACTAATACCCAGTATAGATGTACTATTAATACTACGTCTGCTGCACCACCACCCACCATTTCAAAATCCTGCAGTTGAGCCTGGTGCTGAAAGCATATTTTAAAAGATAAATTTACACCCACATGCCTAAAAGCAGAACGGCCCATTTGGTATTTACCAAGGTTGCCAAATGGCCCTTCCGCCCCCTGTGAGTGTGGGTGCATGTGTCTGGGATTTTTTGTACGTGTGTCTGTGTGTTTGTGTACGTGTGTGTCTGTGTTTATACCTTTGCCAGTCACAAAAGCTGACGTCCACTGAAGCACCAACTTGATCTTTATCTCAGATCTTCATGTGATCTTTTAATTTTTCAGTTCATAAAAAATAATTTTTAATTTTGCTAAATCTCAACACAAATCCCCAAATCATTTTAGGCTGCACAAATCTGTTACAAACCCAGATGCCACCAACACAACATGGGCAATGATTATGCAAATGGTCTTAAATAAAAAAACATTGTGATTGTAGTGTTTATTTTGCCTAAGTTTGAAGAAACTAAAGCAGCCTTTCTGTTGTTGGATAATAGACTGTGCATTGGGTTTAACACATGGTTTTGAGTGCCTAATGAAAGCATGTTGGGTTTAAAAAAGTGAGAAAAAAATAATGAATCACTCTTTCAGAAGTTTGATTCTTTCAGATCTGTCCTTTTCGAGCTTGGCTCACTGGAGCAAAACAGCGCAGAACATCCCTAATACAGCAGCAATTTACAGAATCAAAATACTGGCATCTGTTCCAAAACTGCTAGAGTTTTCTGGACTTGAAGGCATAAAATTTGGAATTCTAGAACTCAGTGTGACTGGAATATGACTTTACCGGGTGCCTTGTCCCCAAAGCTGCACTACCCTATGGTACAGAATGCAGGTAGTAGACTGAGCATGGCACCTACCCAAGCTAATATCAGGAGTGTCTGTCCCATGGTCTAGCCCATTATGGGCACAGCTCATGCGGCAAGATCTCTGATAGATGGGTGTCTGGCAGCATGCCTGCACATATAAAACAGCAGCATCCTCTACCATAGTGCAGCCATCTTCCTCCACAGATCAATACTAACTCATTCTGGAAGCTATGGAGGTCTGGACGATATATACTGCCTCTGGGTGCTTCATGAGACCCGAAATTGCTGCAGCGGTGAAACTGCTGCAGTTGTGACAGGTGGTGGACGGTGTAAAAATTGATAATTTCCTTGGATACACAGAGCTAAAATCCTACTGCACCTCCTTTGTTCTTCCGAACAGCAATCCATATGCTCTGCAAACCGCTGCATGCCTTGACCAGGGACAGTATTCCGTGCAGAGAGGGTTGTGTTTGGACAGGATCTGCAATCAAGACAGCTGTGAACAATCATTGCTCTTCATCCCAGGGCTGAGGCTCTGGAACTGTTCAGTAACCTGTGCCTTGTGACTTGCTGCGTCGTCATGCTGAAAGTGTCAATCCAACTGTAGCCATGAAAGGATGAATGTGGCCAGCAACAATGTTCAAATCCACAACTGGTCAGTGGGTGTCAGGGCTCAGAGTGTGTGCTAGGAAATCTTTTGACCCCAAACATAGCTCCATTGCTAGTTCCAAATTCTGATCCCTACACCAACACGAGGCAGAAGGATCCTTGATTTGCCTGACCAGGTGACTTTTTCCACTCCTTAGTGTTTCTTTGATGCTCATATGTTCACTGGAGATTTGCTTTTAATGCTTTTTGCTGTCATTAAGTTGTGTGGTCTGAGAGGACATTCGGCAAACCTGAGCTGAATTTGGACATGATTTGCCTGGTTGTGGCCTGTCTGTTTGCACGATTCTCACAGTCCTCCTGTGACCTCTCTGATCCACAAGCTCATGATCTGAGGATAAAAGGTCGATTACATAGCATGTTAGGCTAACTCTGTAGTTTGTCAGGCACAGAGACAGTGTTCTGAGAACAGCTTGAGGAATTCAGGAAACCATTGGAAGAAAAGCCTCGACAAGGTGCAGTTCATCTGCTCTCAGAAGCTCAGAGTGAGAGTGCTGAGGCTTTGAGGTGTTCCCACAGGGCAGGGATCCAAAGGGCATTGCCTGGAGTCTTTAGCCTTTAGCCCTGAGGGCTTTCGCACTCTTCAGGCACAGGGAACACGGGGCACTGTAAGAGAATGCAGCGGCACTGAGGAGATTAGAGACGTCATATGCAACACAAAGCATAAACATTAACTTGCTTTGCCTCTTGCAAAAGTACACAGCTAAAGGTAGGTGATTGATCATGGCTGTAGAAGACTGTCCTAATACTATGTATGCTCTCTGGGGGCATATACTGTATATTTATATAAGTACCAAATCTTTTCTTATATTAAATCTGTTCTCACAGGTGTTCCCAACAGTTAGTTTCAGTCACCACTTTAATTTGATTGTTTTTCGGTATGTCTTGACTACTCTTCATTGCTGTCAATAGGATGTGATTTATTCCATAACATTTAAAGATCCAGTTTGGCACACTTATAGCTGATGCTACTTAGCAGCTTAATCAGTGTGAAACTTGTGGATTTATTGCCATTAGACCTTACAAGTGGTTATTACTGAGGATTTGGATATGTTTTTTCGTTTCTGAATGTATTAATCTATGAATGTATGAATGAAACTTGTGTGTGCATGTAAGAAATATTCTTGCCAATTTGCAAATGACCTTTAAGGGAGTAACATCTTCACACAATCCAATCCTCACCACTACCATACAAACAAACCAGCACACACACACACACACACACACACACACACACACACACATGTACATATATAATTTCAGACTCCATCTGTTATCTTTTGACCCCAAAGAAATGAGAAATTACGGAGAAAAAATGTTCAACATCATGTGTTCTTAAGATATAGTGCTGTTTAAAAAAGCTTAAGATGCCCAAAATGCCAACTGGTATAAGATTCTACTAAAAAAATGGCATTTGCTCATTTATATATGTATTTATACATTTCTTGTCTCGTCACTTACTGGTCTGGCTGTTAGCCAGGCCTACAGTCTGGACACGGCAGGGCTGTGCAGTCTGGTCTACGGGTCTGTTTCATTACGCCGTTGGCTGATCTAGGCCGGACCTCGGCCCCTGTGACCCGCGTCTCCCCTTGCTCGCTCTGACCGCACACACTCCCCCTAACGAGTGCTCGAGCTGTGTATCAGCCACCTGTGCCCCTCCACCCTCCGTCCGGCAAGAATGGGTCGGTTTTCATTGTGCGAGACAGGAAGTCTAAAGCCAGGAGAAAATAAAAGACACACGGTGCGGCTGGTTTTTGTTTTGGCAAAATTCGGAGGAATTTGAAATGTGCTCAGCCGGATGGACTCATAGTGACAGATGTGTGTGTGTGTGTAATTAAGGAATAGGAACATAGGAAGTGGAGTGTACTAACTTGGCTTTTATTATTATGGCTCTGTGCCCTTATCGGACATGTGTGTACTTCAGTGTACTATGACTCGTACATCTGAACTGATGAGCATAGTGCATTAACATGTATCCCTATCTTATGCTACATTTTGGGAAATGTATTAATCCAGAATGCAATGCCAGGATGTACGGAATGGTGGTTATTCAGTCATAGACATGTGG
>NC_137518.1:17895000-17910000 GCF_041902795.1 Electrophorus electricus | reverse complement strand
GAACAGCACAACGTTTGAAATTTGAACTGTTCAAATAATTATTTGTTTAACACTTGACTTTATGATGGAAAGCACATAGTGTAGGTGGATATTCTTTAGAACAGTAGGAGTGTGTGTGTTTGCATGGTGTGTGTGTGTGTGTGTGTGTGTGTGTGTGTGTGTGTGCAATATTCTTGCAGAACAGCAGGAGTTGGTCCATTTCCAAGAACCCTCCTACTGAGCTCAGCAGTATCATAAATAGGGCAGAGAGAATTTGATGGTAAAATCTACTGAAGTGACACGTCCATGCATAACACACACCCATCAACGCGTTGCAGAAAAGACTCATAGAAAACATTGCATAAAAAAGAAATATCTGAAGTCTAGCCATAAATATTGCAATTTATTGCAATTTATTCTCAGTATATTATATTTTGTGTTGTGTATTCCTGAGTGTGTGTTATTGTGTTGTGTATTCCTGAGTGTGTATTCCTGTGTATTGCAGTCACCTCTATGTACTTGTAACTATATCCTAGAGCACACTTATTTGAAGGCTCTAGGACTTGGCCAGAGGCCACTGTTTGATTTATATGCAGTATTAAACTCCTGTCACCACTTAACACCCACACAACAGAGGCGTCCCACTCACAGGCAGGGCCACCTTGGTAGGATCCAGGTGTGAAAGCCATTACTTTCAGCTGATGATCAATGCCATAAATACCACAAGGCTTTATGAAAAGCAACATCTCTCTATATTTAGCTGTGTCTTGTTGTAATCCAGACTGGAGTAAGAATTGACTTCAACTCACATTTATCAGCCATACTAAAGTCACAGCAATTCAAAACCTTTCTTTGTCAAAGCAGATGTTGGCCAGGAAGCTGAACAGAAGGACTGGCTGACTTTTATGGTGTTGAAAGTGACTCTGTGAAGTGCTGTTGGCTTAGGACAGGGGAAGAAACTGACAGCTGAAAACCGGCCTCAGATCAGTGGCAGAAGGCTATTTGAGGCGATAATGGTAGGGCTCTGATTCATCAGAGATTATTGTTACAGACATTAGATCAGAATGTCACCCAAAACTACTGGATCTTATTTAATCTCTGCTCCCAATCACAAAACTCTGTCTCTTTCTCTCTCATCTCTCTGCAGATGCTAAGTGTTAGAAAAAGAGCTGTAGGATGCAAAGAAGCTCCAGAGAGAGTGACCCTCAGCAGTTAGTCTGACCATCTCATATCCTCTTAAGCACGCCCTGCTCCTTCCCTCTCGCCTCAGTTATCAGTTTGCTTTTTCTTGCAAAAAAGCCCCACATACAAAACTAGATTTTGTGCATACCATTGTTTTGCAGAGATAAAAGCAATGAAATGATGCATTATATAGCTGAGAGAAATGATATACTGTAAATGTACTACATTCTAACCTGCAACACTTCATCCATTATAGCACTCTTTGTCCACTGGTATACAGTTATATGTACAGTGCTGCTATATGCAATATATGGTTTAGATAAGCACATATTAGTCCATGGCCTGCTATGGCTCCTCTGGGACGGGTTTTGAGCAAAACAGGTGTGTGAGAGAAGACAGAACAAGGTCAGTTGCGATGGAAGCAGCAGCCATCTGCAGACCTGGCAGAGTTGGAGCTTCTCCTCAGGACAGCAAGAAAAATGCTGATGAGAGAAATGGCAACCTGTTCACCTGCACACACACACACACACACACACACACACACACACACACACACACACTCACGCACGCACGCACACATACACACACGCACGCACACACACATACACACACGCACGCACACATACACACACACACACACACACACACACACACACTCACACACACACACACACACACACACACACACACACACACACACACACACACACACACACACTCACGCACGCACGCACACACACACACACACACACACACACACTCACGCACGCACGCACACATACACACACGCACACACACATACACACACACACACACACATACACACACGCACACACATACACACACTCACGCACACATACACACACACACACACACACACACACACGCACGCACACATACACACACACACACACACATACACACACACACACACACACACACACACTCACGCACACATACACACACACACACACACACACACACACACACACACACACACATACTCACGCACGCACGCACACATACACACACGCACGCACACATACACACACACACACACACACACA
This sequence comes from Electrophorus electricus, assembly GCF_041902795.1. Lineage (NCBI taxonomy): Eukaryota > Metazoa > Chordata > Actinopteri > Gymnotiformes > Gymnotidae > Electrophorus > Electrophorus electricus. The sequence goes on along the minus strand of NC_137518.1, from coordinate 17,907,772 downwards.
CACACACACACACACACACACACACACACACACTCTTAACAAAACACACAGCCTTATTCACCCACACATACACACCAACTTACCAAAACACAGCCTTATATTTACTTGCTAACACACACACACACACACACGTGCATACACACATACACACAAACAAACACACAAACAAACAAACAAACACACTCACACACCCTCTTACCAAAACACACAGCCTGGCTTATCTGTACCCACTCACATCAATCCACAGCCCTGTTCACACACCAGCACTCAAACTAATAACCAGAAATACAAAAAGTGTGTTTTCTTCACCTGTGTACATTTGGTAGTCTGTGTCAGTTTTTTATTTAGATCCTGAAACTTCTGCTAAGCTGTCAGCCTGGCATCAACCCTAACGCCTCACACACGATGGCTCTGAATAGGGTAATAGGGAATGGCTACAGTCTGAGCTATGAAGCGCCATGTCAGCAATAACACTCCCAGCCTCATCACATTCTCCCTTTTCTACTGTGACTATGTGTCTGGAACTGCCAGCTGTGGAAAACGTATGAATGATGTGTGATGGAGACAGCGATTGGCTTCGTCTCATGATCCTGGAAAGTGGATTTCCGCACAGATTTAGCCACCTGCTGGGAAAACTGACCCGGCACTGGAATTCTGAAAGACTAAGAGCATGAAAAAACTTCCCTTCTGATTTTTTTTTTCTCTAGGCCCATGTATAATCTGTCATATATCCAGAGACAGCTGATACAATTTACACATGAGCAAACTACAGTATGCCATTGTTCTAGTTTTACTGGTCATCTTTATGCTGATTTGCCCTTTTAGATCTAAGATCTGTCTGTGTGTATGTGTGTGCGTGTGTGTGTGTCTGTGTGTACATGTGTGTGCATAATGTGAACGGGCTTTTTGGATACTTTGGGCTCCACTTCTGTTGTTTTTGAGGCTTGTACCATCCAGTAGGAATAATCTCATAAATGTTTAAATACTGCACAGAATGTAAGTGTAAATAATACAAAAAGTCGCATTTTAAATGTACTTCAGTCTAAAAGATACAGATAACTGGATACTCACAAGCTCTGTGCTGTCCTGTGGAAGAAGGAAGAAGACAAGACTTTGACAGACTCTATTTGCATTCCTTAGTTCTTTTAAGAACATATTGATAAAAGAAACAGGATAAGATGAGCCCACTAACTGTGCACCCACACCACTCCAAATATCTCTAGAACATTGTCACACTTTGGCTTGTCAGTTCATTTTCTGGAATGTTCTGAAGGCAACTGTCAGTATCAGAAACTTCATGTTTGCTGAAGAATCTTGGGTTGGTGTACTGACAGTTAAGTGTTCCCTATTCAGCACAAGAGCTTGATAGTTCTGAAACTGTTGTGTTGGGGCAAAGGAAAACAAACACTGAGCAAAGCAAAGGAGATCCCATGAAGAGAGATGCTGTCCTCCACACATGCTTGGCGCTGAACCAGCAGTGCACGCCTGCCTAATCACAGCCACTACCGAGAAGCCAAACTATATAGGAAAATAATTATGAAAAGACTATTTGTCTAACTACTTGCCACCAATTTAGTGGTGGCTACCAATTTAAAATAAAATTAAAGGAAAAGAATGTATAATTTTGTCCTGTTTTTAGTGATGTGCTTTGACAGTAAAATAAAATTATATCTAGGACTTCCTGAATCAAAATGAAATCTTTTTACAGTAATTGTGAGCAGCCATGCAGATGCATGTAGTCATAAGAAAAAACCTCAAGTACCCATAGTTATTTTAATATGAATGCATCCATAAGCGCTCATATGAGTACATTTGCACACGTTTGACACTGTGAGGCTCGGAAGACAGAGCGGCTGAAGAAGTTGAAACTGCCTTTTATTTTTCTGGTAACAGTTAGCAGTGTTTGTGCTTTGAGCTCTGCTAGCTACCCCATGGCACTGTTCCACCACAGAAACTACAGCATTAATTTGCCTCGCCTAGTCCGCAGTGCTGGTTGTGCTGTGTGTTGCAAAGCCTAATTGAGTATCATGGCCAGGTACCCCCAGGGATGGCACAGGTAAAAAGCTTGCCATCTGTTTGGCGGAAGGTACACAGAGCTACTGAGGTCCAGCTCCCTCAGGTGTGAATGCACACAGGATTCAAGTCCAGTTTTCTCAAGTGTGAATACACACTAGATTGAGGTCCAACTCTCAGGTGTGAACACACACTGGATTCAGGTCCAGCACTCTCAAGTGTGAAAACACACTACATTCATGTCCAGCTCTCTCAGGTGTGAACTCACACTGGATTCAGGTCCAGCACTCTTAAATGTGAACACACATTGGATTCAGGTCCAACACTCTCAGGTGTGAATGCACAATGGATTCAGATCCAGATCAGATTGAGATCCAGATCTCAGGTAGTATAACTGCCTCCTTTACAGATCTTAATAATAAGGCAGTTTCTATGTAGATTGTATTTGTACTGTTAATGTCACACTGCTACAGATACACTCCCAGGGTTAAAAATACACATGAAAAACACCAGACATTTTGTCTCACCATTTTTTTCTTAGGTGGTAGTAATATCACTCAAATTCTCAAGGGAAAAGTACCTTTGCTTTACATTGCTGATGGCCAAATGTGTAACCGAAATATTGTATTAGGATTACCACTTACAGTTGCAGTAAAGATTGTAAGTGAAATGTCCAGTAATTTTCTAAACCAAAGTATTAAACTGAAGTAGCGAATTTAATTCTAATCTAATCTAATCTAATCTAATCTAATCTAATCTAATCTAATCTAATCTAATCTAATCTAATCTAATGTTTCCCAATATTTCCAATATAATCTTTCACAATTACTTGTGCAAGTTTAAACCCTGAACTTCATGAATGAAATCTTGACATAATTAATATAAAAAGGAACAGTCAGGTGTGGCGAGAGCACTAAGTTACTAAACGCAGTGGCGAGCGCTGAACCAATAGAGGGAGGCTTTTTGCTATCTGTTTTCATTTCTATGGTGAAAATCTTATTCTGTTTATGTATTTTAAATGCACTTAATATGATAAAATGGAAAATATCTCAAATTTAGCTCATCCTTCTTTCAAGGTGATTTAATATTAGCATTTTTAATTCCTCTCTTTTTTAACGCAACGCAAGCTCAACCATAAAGCAAACCAAAGTTCGCCGAAATGCGATAACCGCGGATTGCAGTTGCAAATTTGCATCTCCAGATGTCAGTATTTAAAGGAGCGCCGCGTTTGTATTCCCGAGGATGAATGCAAGGTACCGTTTCAACCGGTGACCGTCACACGAGACTGCTAGATTAGCGCTAAAACCGGCGTCTTGCGTTTTTAAAGTGCATATAGGTAGCCAGTATTCGCTGTAACACACTTGGTATAATATTGCTTACCCACGCCGATCTCAGGTCCTCGGCACAAAATACAAAAAGGATAAACGAGGTCACCTTAATATAATCGAAATTAGAGACAGTAAAAAAGACATGGATATCGCGAAAGTTGCGAGAGAAAAGCAAGCACCCCACGCAAAGTCCAAGCCACAGGGATGACGTTGGAGACTGTCTGCGCCTACGTGTCGTGCCTGGAGGATTGCGAGCTCGGTTCATTCATTCAGACTTCGCTCCATCGGCTGCATGCGAGTTAGTGGCTGGACATCGCCTCTTTCCAATACAGCCCGCAGAATGTCATAGCTGCGGAATACAGTGGAAGCATATAACGGTCCTTGGCTGAAGCGCTTTTAGATCACAATCTGAGAGTGACCGCATCTTTTGCATGAACTGGTCGGCCGTTTGACTAACTAAATGGACATCTTTGCGTTGTGAAGGTTGAAAGCGAAACATCTCTGCACTCCTGAATCCTCCAGAGTTTGGTACAAAGACAGGTAAGATGTTTTTTTTTCTTTAAGATTTTTCTTAAATAGATTAAAATAGATTGAGATATCATGATAAAAATGTAATAGAATTGCGCGTTGCGTTTTTATCCATAGTTTTTATGAATGGGGACATGTCATACATAAGACCCTGAATAAATGTGTGGCTGATTGTACTGTACTCCTACCGTACCGGTTTAATGAACGAGTTCCTGTGTCGCGATATAAAAGTATGATTAACTTCATCAAAGGAAAACCACCAATGTAGCACATATATTACAACGCAGTATATTTGCATTTCGCATTCGGTTTCATTGCATTGTGAATGTTAAACCAAACGAGGTTTGTTAAATGTTGACAACTTTTTGGAGAATGTAGCGCACATTTTTGTGAACGTATTGTTTCCTTCATAATGTAAACGTCACGGGCTGTCTGGCCGTGCTTTACAGTGCAGTTTTGCAGTTCCATTGTCACGCTTTACTGAAATGGGAAGAGACTTGCTCTGTTTTACGCGCTTGTGTAGCGAGAATAAGCGCTATTCCCATCCGCCGTGCGCGCTTATCTGGCATGCCAGTTCTGCAGCGTTTCCTCACATGGTCAGCCCAGATCTGCACGGCTCTATTCCAGCAGATCGGTCCTCCTCTGGAGCCGGTAATCCCTTCTATTATCGCAAGAGCGCGACTGCCGCTGTACGGGAAATGAATAAGGAGACAGAAGCCTGCGACTGCGCCGGGGAGACCGTTGAGTCTATTTGAGTGCGGATCGCTGCTGACTGGCGTTGGATTTCCTTTCATTAAGTGGGTGTTAAGATGACTGTGTGTCCATAGATCAAGTACTACAGCCAATAGGGGCCGTGATGGATCGTGATTCTCTTATAGGAAACTGGTTTACTGTTCATTACTGAGTTTATTCCCCAAAGCCCCCTTTGCTTGCCCTGAATGAGCGTTCATCTGCACTGATCTTAACAGCAGCCAGGGATGGAATATGTGAAAAGGAGACAAAGATGAATATGGTGTTGGTAGTGGCGGTCATGAGGACGATGGTGTGAGGATGATGAAGGGAGATTATGAGGATGAAGATAATGCACTTAAGGTGATGACCATCACTCCCACACATAGAAAATCAAACTGAATCACATACATGGAATGAGAGTACTCAGACGGGGTATGCGTGTGTTGGCACAGAATAACAGTGGTTGTCACTATTCTGTTTCCAAATAGATATCCAGGTTAATGGTTCAAAACTTGTGATAACTAACTCTGTAATGACGGCATTAAACTGCAATCCAGTTCAATTATGAACGTGAGAATGACTGGATTGCAGGGTTCGTTTTTGCAAGGACTCTTTGCAGCAAAGTGAAAGGTGCCCACATAAGATGTAAAACCCTGACACTTGACTGCGAAGCTAAAAATGAGCCGGTCCCTTCCTACTAAGAAGCATTGTACGAAACCTGAACTGAGCATGATTTGTGCCTCAGGTACACCTCAACTCAAACCAGCACCCCGAAGAGGCAGTGAGACACGGCTCAAGACTCTTCTCTGAGGTGGAATGGATTTTCACTGCCTGTCTGAACAACTGTGATTGTCTGATCACTAGAGTGACTAATCGGTCTCTAGTCTTGCTCTTAGTCATTTTAATAATGCTAATAATTACAAACCAACACAGAAAAAAGCTCTCTTGTCCATTGTGTTTTTTTTCTTGTCTGAAAGAGGTCTTTAGTTTTATCATGTGCTCACATCCCTTTCTAGTTGTTCTAGCATAAGGAAAAGTTCCATGGAGGTAACAAAGCTCGTCTGTAAGTCACTCCAGACAAAAGGAGTGAAAGGAAAATTTGTGAAGGCTGCCATATAAACGCAGAGCTCAGATAGCACTTGGAGTCGGATGCATAGAGCTCAGATAGCACTCGAGACTGCACCCTTTGCTATTATAGTAAAGCTCACCATTTTTACACTGTTACAGTAGCTGCATTGATGACAACAGGTGGGCAATGCACCAGTGTCATGAACAACTCGCCGTACTCAGGCCCTGCCTGCCAGGTTCTGTATTCTTTGACATCATTGCATATGAGTGACATCATTGGCCTTTTCCTCAGGGCACAAATGTTAACAAATGTTAGCTGTTGCATCATCTTCAGGTTGCTTCGCTGCCTGCCTGTCATCGCACAAGCTGCCCTACAACTCTGTCCCATGGCCCCAGCAAGCCATCAGAGGTGTCCCTCCTACCTGCCCCAAGCACTAGAAATGCCCCAGCCGCTCCTCTAACATCTTTGCTGCTCTGTCGCCTGTCCTGGTCATAAAGTTTGGGTATCTTTTTTTGATCAGTACATATTAATACATAACACACATAACACATAATTGTATTCTTGGTTAATGGGAGTAAAGGTTGGTAGATCCATTGATTCTAGAAAGCCACTTTTAGGGGAAATGAAAAGCCAAGGCATGTGCAAAGAATACTACATCAATATGAGCACTGCTCCTTCCACCTTCACAGCCAGCCTGGTTACTGTGCTCAGCGCAGGCAGCCAAGATTCACCATCTTGTGATTTGGCCTCTGCATTTGTGTCATTACTATTTATTCACTTTGGCTTAGGTGATGTGTTCAAAAAGGGAAGAAAAACCCCCGTGGCAGTAATGGGTTATGTGGATCAAAGCGGAGGGCTCTTGCACTAGCCCTGTGTTCTGTGATGTAAGCTGCTGCTCCAGTCATGCAGCAGACCTGCAGTTAGCATCACGGTCCCACGCCTTTAGCCTGAGAGCCTCCACCTGCCTGTTTCTGTCTGTCAGTTTAGCCTCCAACCGCTGTCTTCATCTGTCTTATCTGGGTGTGTTTGTGTGTGTGCCTGCACGTTTGTGTCCGTGCGTGCATGTGTGTGCGTGTGTTTGTGTGCATGCGTACGCGTGTGTGCGTGTGCGTGCATGCGCGTGCGTGCATGTGCGCGTGCATGTGCGCGCGCGTGTGTACGTGCGTGCGTGTGCGTGCGTATGTGCGTGCGTGCATGTGCGTGCGTGTGTGTGCGTGCACGTGTGCGTGCGTGTGTGTGTGCGTGCGTGTGTGTGTGCGTGCGTGTGTGTGTGCGTACGTGCGTGCGTGTGTGTGGGCAGTCTTATACCGTGGTCACAGAGGAGAGTAGATAAAGGTGCTCTCTGGCCCCTCGGCAGAAGATAACATGCACACACACCATCTCTCTGGGCACAGAGGGAAGAAAAGCAATTACTACACCAGAGAGAGAGCGAGAATGAGGGAGGGAGAGAGAGACATACACAGAGGGAAAGAGTAAGAAATATGGGGAAAATGAGACTGAGAAAGTAAGAGACAAAGAGAGAGAAATAAAGAACTAGGGCAGGGTGAGCGATCATAAGATAAACTGAGAGATCAGATGTGAGACTTCAGTGCAGTCCAGACCACATAAAGTTCTTAAAGCAAAGTGCTTCTGAATTTCTAGGAGGTGCAATCAACTGGTATATATTCAAATTCAGAAGCACTTTACTTGAAAACTCCTGTTTCTCTGGAGACCTTGTGTACGTCACTACAATTTTGAAAATCTCTCTGTCTGTCTGTCTGTCTGTCTGTCTATCTATCTATACACATCTTTTCCAGCTCTTCTCTCAACTGTTGGTATTTTTTTTTAAAATATTGCAAAATTGTTTAAAGGTAACAGCCATGCCTGCTATTGCAAAGCAACTAAAATGTCTGATCAAATAAATAATAAATGCGCTCCTACAGTGAATGTTCTATTGCTTAATTTGTTTATCAACTGAAATCAAAGACATACTGGACAGGAAGTACAATGTCAAACTAATTTAGTGTATAAATGATATACATGTGCGCATGCATGCGCACGCAGACATACACTCACACACATCTTTCCTTAGTCTGTGAGATGCACAGCTGAACTCATCATAGGAGAGACCTCTTTCTCTGAGACTGATTCATTCTGATTGCTTACACACCATAGCCCTGAGGAGGACTGTCTGTGTGTTTGCGTGTGTGTGTGAATGGTAATTGAAAGAGCATGTGCATCTGTGAATGAGGGGACACAGGCAGAGGGTGTATGCATGTGTGTCTGTTTAAATGAGAAAAATGTGTGTTGGCGTGGTTTTAAAGATTAAAAAAACAAAGAAAATGTGTTTGTTGCGGCACAAAAGCAGTTGTGAGTCTAGAACAGACCCATCTTGAAAATGCTGGTCTGTGTATTCTGTGGCCTCTCGTACACGTACATCCACACACGTACACACACGCACGCACACACAGAGAGCACCTAGTGGTCTAGCCTCTAATCACTCTATTGTTAGAGAGGCTGGCAGTGCTGCTCTGTAGCGTAAATGTCAGGGTGATATTTCATTCAGCCTTACATAGCCTATAGGCAGCTTATAGAGAAACCTGCTCCATATCACTTAAGGTCAAAAGACTTAATGATTAAATAGGGAGCGAAGCGCAGTCTTGGGTAGGAATGAATTCCACATGTCCTCCAGTTCCTGTCCGTACGGTTCGTCTCAACCGTGAATGGATCTGCGTTTGTTCGGCGATGATGTCACACTGCTGCTCGTAAAGGCTGCAGTGTATAAATGAGTAACTACGTCCTGTAGCTGTGATATGGTGAGAGCGAAGAGTTGGACACTCACCCTTACTCTGAGGCTTGGCGTGCTTCTCTGTTTGATGTGAAAAAGAGAGAACAAGGGAGAGGCACACAGAAATGATCCGAGAGACGGACAAAAAGAGAAACAGAAAGGGAGACAGGGCAGGAAAATGGAGAGACGGAGAGAAGAAGGGGAGATGTTTGGGAGGAGGAGTACATGATGGGGTGGAGAAATGTTGACAGCACCAAGCTTCGTGTGGACTTTACAAGCAGATGGCACTTTTGGCAGGACCTAGGTTGGCATCCTTCAGTGTGGCATAAAACAAGCGCACGTGCACACACACACAAATGCAAATACATATGTACACACACACACACACACACACACACACACACACAAATATACATCCATATGTTTGCGTGCACACACAGATGCTCAAACACATGCACACCGTAGTGTACAGTGTAAACGCATTAGATATGTCATTTTCACAGATGCACTCTGGTTTCTGGGTCCTGGCAGGGGCCGCGAAGCGTGGCGTGGAGCCACTGACATCACACAGATGGAAGGAGTGAGGGAGGGAAAGAGACAGGGAGAGGAAGAGGGGAAGAAAGAGGAAACGACACACGTGGAGCACCAGTTGGCGAAAGCTAGGATGGCAAGAATGGCCAAAGAGAAGGAACGAAATGAAAAGGTGGAAAGAAAGAAAGGGTATACAGCAGGGTATACACACAGAGACCACCCATGGAATGTTCCAGACCTCTGCAGCAATAGAGCAGGTGTTCAGCACACTGTAGATTTTAGCTGAAGGTGTGGCTGTCATATTCCTTAGGCGCTGTTGGCTTGAACAGCATGTAGAGAGTGAGGGAGGAATGGTGAGGTGGCTGTGAAGGTGGCAGCGTCTCTCTCTGTGTAGGCTGCAGCTGGGGTAGGTGGCAGCTTCTCTCTCTGTGTAGGCTGCAGCTGGGGTAGGTGGCAGCTTCTCTCTCTGTGTAGGCTGCACCTGGGGTAGGTGGCAGCTTCTCTCTCTGTGTAGGCTGCAGCTGGGGTAGGTGGCAGCTTCTCTCTCTGTGTAGGCTGCAGCTGGGGTAGGTGGCAGCTTCTCTCTCTGTGTAGGCTGCAGCTGGGGTAGGTGGCAGCTTCTCTCTCTGTGTAGGCTGCAGCTGGGGTAGGTGGCAGCTTCTCTCTCTGTGTAGGCTGCAGCTGGGGTAGGTGGCAGCTTCTCTCTCTGTGTAGGCTGCAGCTGGGGAAGGTGGCAGCTTCTCTCTCTGTGTAGGCTGCAGCTGGGGTAGGTGGCAGCTTCTCTCTCTGTGTAGGCTGCAGCTGGGGTAGGTGGCAGCTTCTCTCTCTGTGTAGGCTGCAGCTGGGGTAGGTGGCAGCTTCTCTCTCTGTGTAGGCTGCAGCTGGGGTAGGTGGCAGCTTCTCTCTCTGTGTAGGCTGCAGCTGGGGTAGGTGGCAGCTTCTCTCTCTGTGTAGGCTGCAGCTGGGGTAGGTGGCAGCTTCTCTCTCTGTGTAGGCTGCAGCTGGGGTAGGTGGCAGCTTCTCTCTCTGTGTAGGCTGCAGCTGGGGTAGGTGGCAGCTTCTCTCTCTGTGTAGGCTGCAGCTGGGGTAGGTGGCAGCTTCTCTCTCTGTGTAGGCTGCAGCTGGGGTAGGTGGCAGCTTCTCTCTCTGTGTAGGCTGCAGCTGGGGAAGGTGGCAGCTTCTCTCTCTGTGTAGGCTGCAGCTGGGGTAGGTGGCAGCTTCTCTCTCTGTGTAGGCTGCAGCTGGGGTAGGTGGCAGCTTCTCTCTCTGTGTAGGCTGCAGCTGGGGTAGGTGGCAGCTTCTCTCTCTGTGTAGGCTGCAGCTGGGGTAGGTGGCAGCTTCTCTCTCTGTGTAGGCTGCAGCTGGGGTAGGTGGCAGCTTCTCTCTCGGTGTAGGCTGCAGCTGGGGTAGGTGGCAGCTTCTCTCTCGGTGTAGGCTGCAGCTGAGGTAGGTGGCAGCTTCTCTCTCTGTGTAGGCTGCAGCTGGGAGGGGTGGCAGCTTCTCTCTCTGTGTAGGCTGCAGCTGGGGTAGGTGGCAGCTTCTCTCTCTGTGTAGGCTGCAGCTGGGGTAGGTGGCAGCTTCTCTCTCGGTGTAGGCTGCAGCTGGGGTAGGTGGCAGCTTCTCTCTCTGTGTAGGCTGCAGCTGGGGTAGGTGGCAGCTTCTCTCTCTGTGTAGGCTGCAGCTGGGGTAGGTGGCAGCGTCTCTCTCTGTGTAGGCTGCAGCTGGGGTAGGTGGCAGCGTCTCTCTCTGTGTAGGCTGCAGCTGGGGTAGGTGGCAGCTTCTCTCTCTGTGTAGGCTGCAGCTGGGGTAGGTGGCAGCGTCTCTCTCTGTGTAGGCTGCAGCTGGGGTAGGTGGCAGCTTCTCTCTCTGTGTAGGCTGCAGCTGGGGTTGTGGCAGCATCTCTCTGCTGGGTTTGCTCGTTTCAGGGGCCACAGTCCATCAGCTCACTGCTCATATTTACTCTAGTGATTAAATATAAATCCTGATCCAGCTGCCAGCAGCTCTCTCTCTGTCTCTCTCTCACTCTCTCCCCCTCCATCCTCTCTCCATCCTGCTGTGTCTCTTTTTTCCCTCTCTCTCCCTTTTTGTCTTCCTAACTGTCTTCTTTTTGGTCTCTCTCACTCCATTTCCCTCTATCTCTTTCTCTCACTTCTCCCTCCAATTCTCTTCCTTTCTCTCTCTCTCTCCCTTTCTCTCTGTCCCTCCCCTGCGTCTCTTTCTGTCTATCTTTCTCACTGTCTCTCTTTTGGTCTCTAACTCTCCTTCCTCTCACTTCTCTCTCCAATTCTCTCCCTTTCTGTCTCTCTCTCTCAACCCAATTCAGCTCAATTCAGTGGTGCCAAAGCTTTGATTAAGAAATTAAGAACATTGCCAATAAAAGATAAAATGGACTTAAATCGCTAATTCATGTATCAGCAAATAGCAGTAAGTAATTTAGGTAAGGAATGTAGTGTATATTAATGCTGAACTGTTTCAGGACCAGCTGAGTGGGGGGCTGTTTTCTGGGCACTGCAGCGCTTTAGAATGATGATGGGAGTCTCTGTGTTGTAAATGTGTCCATTTTTTGATGCCCTTTTAAATATCTTTATTTATTAATGGATATCTGCCTAATTCTGCCTTGCCTAGTTTGTGATGTTCCTATGCAGTAGTTTTACAGAACTGTGCATGAAAGTTCTCAAATGTTTGTCCCATTTGCTGAATTCCTTATTTGTAAGCAGACCCCACACCTGAAAGCCATACAGGGCAATTGGTTCAATTACAGATTCAAATATTTCAGCCAAATTCTGATTGGCGTAGAATGCTTTTCCTCTCAGTTCTTGTTGTCCTGTTTGTTTGGATCCCTGAGATCTGGATCTTTATGGCGAATCATGACATTAATGTTTCTGAGGTTTACTGCTAGGGCCCTTCTGGCAGTACTGCTCCAGGTTCTCTCTCTCTCTCTCTCTCTCTCTCTCTCTCTCTCTCTCTCTCTCTCTCTCTCTCTCTTTATATGTATGTGTATAGCTATATTTGATGGGAGAAAGACCAAAAGGGGTTTTTATAAAATCTCTCTCCCTCCATGCCCCTTTCGGTCTTTCTCCTATCAAATCAGTTGTGCTTTATTGGTATGACAGTAAAATACCATTGTTGCCAAAGCAATACAATATATGTAAATGTATCAGTAATATGCAAATTAATTAAAAGTTCTTTTTATAGAGGAGTATAAATAAATTATGTCAAAAAAATACTACAACATCGGCATTAACCAAAATTAAATACAGTTAAGTAAACAATAATGCAGTAAACAATAATAAACTGTGAATGTATCTATTACAATTTTTTCTATGACCTTTTCCTCTCTCCCTCTCTCTCCCTCTCACGCTCTCTCTCTCTGTCTCTCTCTCTCCCTCTCTCTCCCTCTCTTTCCCTTTTGGTCTGTATGTCTCTGTTTCTTCTGTATATCTCTCTCCATTTCTGTCTCACTCTTTCTCTCTCTGGGTTTTTGATTCTGATTCTGTGCCAGCTTCATCTTGCCCTGGCACACTTTTTCCCCATGAGGCCATATGGTGTGGCAGTCACCCAGATGGTAAAGAGTGGCAGAACACTCTGGAAGAGCTGACCCAAAGCCCTCCACAGGAGCTGGAAGGTCCTTAACTGCTTTTAAATATATATATATATATATATATACACACACACACACACACACACACACACACACACACACACACACACACACACACACACACACACAGACACACACACACACACATACATTATATATATATATATCTCTATATATCGTGGATTGCAGCAAGAAACAGGAGC
>NC_137518.1:17887500-17890000 GCF_041902795.1 Electrophorus electricus | reverse complement strand
GACTGTACAAAAAATACACCCTTTTTGTTATTACAGCTTTTACAGCAGGTGTCGTATTGCAGAATGTCAGCGTCAGAGTGGGAGCCAATACAGAAACCCAAGTATTCAAATATTCAACTATTCAAATAGTTCTGCTTATATGCACCTGGAGCAGGTTTTAACTGGCTTAAGCTTAGATCATACTATAACAATGTGCTATTTACATAATCATATCTTAATCTAATGTTACAAATGCACCATTACATGAAAATGACATGGAAAAAATAGCTTTGTCAAATTACATGGGCACTAAGGATAGTAGGTCAATGTAGAGAAGTAGAGATCATTTTGGCTTTAACCAGATTATTGAAATGTTCCAAAACCTTGTCGATAGCTCCATAGCAACTCATAGCGTTGGTGTTTGTACAACGCCGGCATCCGTAACTCATAATGCTGCTTATTACAGCTCATATTGCTGGAATTAGTAACTCATAGAGCTGGCAGTCGTAACACCTCATATAACTGGCAGTCGTAACACCTAGCATTGGCATCTGTGACTCATAGCTCTGGTGTTTTACGGCTGCAGAGATAAAGGTCTAGCGCACTCTCAGATCACCTCCATTTTTCCTGTCTGTTTGAGCTCCAGATATCCCAAGGGATTTTTTTTATTTACAGCACCAAGCCACTTTGTCCATTCTTAATGCAACTAATGGAAACAGAGGTTAAGCCTAGCGCTGACCTGTGTTGCCTTGTCTGCAGAGATGGAATACTGGAAATCTTTTGTTTAGCAAAATATTAATCTATCATAAAGCATGAAAGCCAGAATGTTCTCATTTACAATAACCGGATGATTATGGAACAGTCATTTTTTTTTCAGTGGTCTACATTTAAACAACATTATATTGAGTTGCTGTCTGATTGTTTATACTTGGACTTGCTGCACAGATTGATTTAGTTTTTTGTTGCACAAATAATGGACTGTGAACTGCAACTGTTAGTGGAAAGGGAGTAGACCAGAAGAAGGTAGGAAACAAGTTAGAGCCACTGTCCATAAGAAGAATCATGGCGTTATTTATTTCAATAAATTCTTCTCCTGCTGTGAAAATGGATCACAGGCACAGCAGTTGCATGCAGAGTGTGAGAGACTGCTAATACACTCTCACTCACACAGAGCTCCAGGTTAATGAGGGGATCAGCGGGCTCGGGTTGATCCTCTGCCCAGGCAAGGTGGCTTGTGTTTGGGATTGAGCAGAGATGTGGTGGCTTTGTCCCTGGAAGCTTCCAGTTGTGGAGGAGGGCAGATCTGAGCATAAGAGCATAAGTGCTGTTTTCAAAGCTCCATGTGTGTGTGTGTGTGTGTGTGTGTGTGTGTGTGTGTGTGTGTGTGTGTGTGTGTGTGTGTGTCTTGGGCAGCTGTGTGGTGTTTTTCCATTCTCAAGTTTAACAGCTGTTATTCCTGTTATTCTTTTTTTCCTTGTCCTGCATGCCTTCTGTTAATGGCTGTGGAGTCGTTTGAACAGCACTGCCTGTTTGTTAAATATGCTTGTACTTTTTCCAGACAATTACAGGCCAGAAGTACCTCAGCATGTCCTAACAGTTGAATACACACCACCAGACAGCCTGCAGTGCTGTGAAGCGCTAAACAAGCCCTGGATTCGTCATCCAACACAACCTCTAGAACTCCCAGCGTTCTAGAACATCATTTCTGATCCTAGAAGTGTGGTTCTAGAGCTGAGAATGCATTTGTTGTGGTGTGGTGGGGATGTGATAGCCCTGATCAATATTCCAGCTGGGTGTCAATGTGGCTATGCGAAGGCACACTGAGAAGATAATGGCTAGAACACAGTCACTGTGCTTAATTGGATAGGCACTCAATTGATTTTCTCCTAATTAGCTTCCAGCAGTGGTGCAGCCAGAATAGGGTGTCAATACAGGGTGTAAAGATGGTGGAGCTTCCCTCTAATTCAGGACAGATAGGGGAGAGAGAGCTGCAGGCCATCTTTGTCTCTATATTTCTGCCTTGCATTTCATTTATTCTCTTTTATTTGACTATATCTTTTTTCTTTTGCTATTGTTCTCTAGTGCCCGTTAGCTGTGTAGTGATTTTTGTGGATTTATCAGAAGGTGAATCATGAGGAGAGGGAGTGTTGGAGTGTGTGAAACAAACACACCACAGGACATAACACTGCAGTGCACCATGATACATTCTCCTCTCCTTGATGAACAAAGCAGACTTAGCATGATAGCAGGGATACAGATGCAGACCAACAACAACAATAATTTTGTATACATAGTGTATCACAGCAAGGATGTGCATATGTGTGCATGTATATGCATGTGTATGTGTGCGTGTATGTGTGTATATACATATATGCCCAAACCCACATTACTAAATTATCATTATTAATATTTTTATGTCAGTCATGCTTTTTAGTAAACTACTCATACAAATTACCATCTCAGTTGGGACTGAAACCTAAGAGAGAACATGCAGTGTATAATATATAGACAAAGAAAAAGA
>NC_137518.1:17862500-17885000 GCF_041902795.1 Electrophorus electricus | reverse complement strand
TGGTGTGACTGGTATATGAGTTGTATGGTATTGGTACAGTAGTGGTATATTGGTTGTATGGGGGTGGTATATTAGTGGTGTGACTGGTATATGAGTTGTATGGTATTGGTACAGTAGTGGTATATTGGTTGTATGGGGGTGGTATATTAGTGGTGTGACTGGTATATTAGTTGTATGGTATTGGTACAGTAGTGGTATATTGGTTGTATGGGGGTGGTATATTAGTGGTGTGGTTGTGGTACATTAGTTGTATGGTATTGTTACAGTAGTGGTATATTGGTTGTATGGGGGTGGTATATTAGTGGTGTGACTGGTATATGAGTTGTATGGTATTGGTACAGTAGTGGTATATTGGTTGTATGGGGGTGGTATATTAGTGGTGTGGTTGTGGTACATTAGTTGTATGGTATTGGTACAGTAGTGGTATATTGGTTGTATGGGGGTGGTATATTAGTGGTGTGACTGGTATATTAGTTGTATGGTATTGGTACAGTAGTGGTATATTGGTTGTATGGGGGTGGTATATTAGTGGTGTGACTGTGGTATATTAGTTGTATGGTATTGGTACAGTAGTGGTATATTGGTTGTATGGGGGTGGTAGATTAGTGGTGTGAGTGGTATATTAGTTGTATGGTATTGGTACAGTAGTGGTATATTGGTTGTATGGGGGTGGTATATTAGTGGTGTGACTGGTATATTAGTTGTATGGTATTGGTACAGTAGTGGTATATTGGTTGTATGGGGGTGGTATATTAGTGGTGTGACTGTGGTATATTAGTTGTATGGTATTGGTACAGTAGTGGTATATTGGTTGTATGGGGGTGGTAGATTAGTGGTGTGACTGGTATATTAGTTGCATGGTATTGGTACAGTAGTGGTATATTGGTTGTATGGGGGTGGTATATTAGTGGTGTGACTGTGGTATATGAGTTGTATGGTATTGGTACAGTAGTGGTATATTGGTTGTATGGGGGTGGTATATTAGTGGTGTGACTGTGGTATATTAGTTGTATGGTATTGGTACAGTAGTGGTATATTGGTTGTATGGGGGTGGTATATTAGTGGTGTGAGTGGTATATTAGTTGTATGGTATTGGTACAGTAGTGGTATATTGGTTGTATGGGGGTGGTATATTAGTGGTGTGACTGGTATATTAGTTGTATGGTATTGGTACAGTAGTGGTATATTGGTTGTATGGGGGTGGTATATTAGTGGTGTGACTGGTATATTAGTTGCATGGTATTGTTACAGTAGTGGTATATTGGTTGTATGGGGGTGGTATATTAGTGGTGTGACTGGTATATTAGTTGCATGGTATTGGTACAGTAGTGGTATATTGGTTGTATGGGGGTGGTATATTAGTGGTGTGACTGTGGTATATTAGTTGTATGGTATTGGTACAGTAGTGGTATATTGGTTGTATGGGGGTGGTATATTAATGGTGTGGTTGTGGTACATTAGTTGTATGGTATTGGTACAGTAGTGGTATATTGGTTGTATGGGGGTGGTATATTAGTGGTGTGACTGTGGTATATTAGTTGTATGGTATTGGTACAGTAGTGGTATATTGGTTGTATGGGGGTGGTATATTAGTGGTGTGACTGTGGTATATTAGTTGTATGGTATTGGTACAGTAGTGGTATATTGGTTGTATGGGGGTGGTATATTAGTGGTGTGAGTGGTATATTAGTTGTATGGTATTGGTACAGTAGTGGTATATTGGTTGTATGGGGGTGGTATATTAGTGGTGTGAGTGGTATATTAGTTGTATGGTATTGGTACAGTAGTGGTATATTGGTTGTATGGGGGTGGTATATTAGTGGTGTGACTGGTATATTAGTTGTATGGTATTGGTACAGTAGTGGTATATTGGTTGTATGGGGGTGGTATATTAGTGGTGTGGAGTAGTAGTGGTATATTAGTATGGTAGTTGTATGGTAGTGGGCAGTGGGAGTTCTACCCTGGGTCAGTAAGCTGCTTCAGAAACTTCACATGAAGATTTAGAGGATTACTAATACAAACTGTGCATGGTAACAGATGGGCAACAGTGCCTAACTGTAAACATACAGGGTCTCCAAGATTAACTGTATTGCATTATTCCCAACCTGAACCCGGAGACCCTTGCTGTAAATTAAAAATGTATCACAGCTACTCTAACAGGGGACCTCACCGTCTTTGAACAGCGTATCCAGCATGAACCTTGTGTGTGGAGAATCGATTGACTTCAGATTTGCAGTTATTAAACCATGAAAGAAATCACTTGGAAATCAGCAGGCTAATGGGGAAGACAGCGCTTTGATGTGTTGGCTCATCGCACTGAAAAGAGGGACGCGTCCGAATCCGGAGGGGAGATTTTAATCAGCGGAATGTGTATTTAACATCCGTGACAATGCCGCTTGAAACCTCACTGCCATTCTAAGTATCCTAATCGTTCTTGATTTTTAATGATGCTTCAGCCGCTAACCTCTTTCTTTCCTACAGCTTCCTACTGTGCTCTACTGTACGTCTTTTGCATAATATATCTGCGTAAAATATGCAAATGAAATTAAAGAGCAATGTGGAGAGGGTGCAGAAGCCTGACTCAGAATCTCTAATGCTTTTATGGCACCCTGAACACCCCCTGCAAAAAAAGGCTGATTAATTTGTGAATGTCACTCATAAGGGAACGAGATGAATTCTGCTCTGAGGAGTGGAGAGAGTGGTGGGGAGGGAGCGAAAGACGATGGAAGCAAAAATTGAAAGCATAATTAATAAATTTACATTCTAATTTAATGACAGCATTAATGCACAGTAAACGGGGAGCTACGTGCGTGTGTCCGTGTGTGTGTGTGTGTGTTTTGTTGTGTTTTTTTGTGTGTTTGTGTATATATGTGTAATGGGGTGTGGACCACCTCTGCAGTCACAGTCAGTTAATGAACATTCAGATCTAGAGGGTAATAAAGGCTATAGCCTACTCTCTCTCTCTCTCTCTGTATTGATTGCCAAAAGTATAAAGGTCTACACTACTTTTATTAACTGATTACATGAGTCATGTCTCCTTGATGTGTGTTATAGCCCATCACAGAGAGAGAGAGAGAGAGAAGTAAACAGAAGGGGAGACCGAGAGAGGGGAGAGAGGGGGAAGTAAAACAGATGGATTGAGATTAAGGGAGAGAGGGACATCAGGGCATTGGGCAGATGGGAACGTGATAGCAGTTCTCTGGATCTTTCTGTGTTCTGTGAGGTCCTCCCCTGTGTTCTGTTGTCAGGACTGATGTAAAGTTTCCCAGCAGACACCTTCTCTCCCACTTTAGATCGAGAGCTTTGTGCTGGAGGGACATTTTCTTTGTCTTACAAGGAGCATCTGTCTGTTTTGCACTGTTACTTCCTATCTGATTCTCTGTCTCAAAGGTTCCTCTTTTATCCCCCTCTGCTCTCTCAGGTTGGGCTCTCCAGACGACCTATTCCATTATGTGACTACTGAAGACAACTTTCAACACTAATCCAGCCACGGAGAGAACGAACGAAGAAAAAGAAAACATTGGCCCAGTTTTTCCCAAGCCATAGCAGTCTGAGCACGTTCAGTAATGGAGAGCAGCTACAGCGTCACGCTGCATGGCCGTCGTAAGACCTGCTTCCTGGTTCCACTGTGGTTGATTGCATCATCTATCTTCGTGAGTACGTCCTCTGGCCAGACGGTGAACACCTTCCAGTCGGAGAGGAAGGAGTGGAGCCTGAGTCACCTGGCCATCCACCAGTCAACCGGCGCGGTCTACGTGGGTGGCGTGAACCGTGTATATAAGCTGTCGCCAGAGCTGGTGCTGCTGGTGTCCCACAGCACAGGCCCAGAGCTGGATAACCAGGTGTGTTATCCACCGCTCAGCATCCAGCCATGCGCCGAGCCGCTCAGCCCCGCCAACAACGTCAACAAGCTACTGCTCATCGAGCATTCACAGAATCGGTTGCTGGCCTGCGGGAGCCTGTACCAGGGCGTCTGCAAGCTGCTCCGCCTCGACGACCTCTTCATCCTGGCTGAGCCGTCGCACAGGAAGGAGCACTACTTCTCCAGCGTGAACCAAACGGGTGGCATGTGCGGCGTGATCGTGGGCGCCCGCGGGCGCGATGCCACGCTCTACATCGGCACGGCCGTGGGTGGCAAGCAGGACTATTTCCCCACCATCTCCAGCCGGAAGCTCCCTCGGGATCCAGAGTCGGCGGCCATGCTGGACTACGAGCTGCACACGGACTTTGTGTCGTCTCTGGTGAAGATCCCCTCGGACACGCTGGCACTGGTGGTGCACTTCGACATCTACTACGTCTATGGCTTCTCCAGCGGCGACTTCGTATACTTCCTCACAGTGCAGCCAGAGACAGCGAACGGAGGGGTGGGAGGCAGCTCCACCGATGACCTCTTCTACACCACCCGCGTCGTGCGCCTCTGCAAGGGCGACAACAAGTTCCACTCGTACGTCTCGCTGCCGATGGGCTGTGCGCGCAAGGGCGTGGAGTACCGTCTACTCCAGGCGGCATACCTGGCCAAGGCCGGAAGCGTCCTTGCTGGGGCGCTCAACGCTAGCGAGCAGGAAGATGTGCTCTTCGCTGTCTTTTCGAAAGGACAGAAGCAGTTCCTGAGCCCCTCCGATGACTCTGCGCTTTGCCTGTTCACTATCCGAGACATAAACACCCGCATCAAAGAGAGGCTCCGGTGGTGCTACCAGGGGGAAGGAAACCTGGAACTCCACTGGCTACTGGGAAAAGATGTCCAGTGCACAAAAGCGGTAGGAACTGCTTGTAACTGTTAATTACTCTTGATAAATTTTAGTACCCATTCGTAACTGTTTATAACTGTTAATAACTTTCCAATTATAAATTATTATAACAATTATAAATGGTAAGAAAGAGGCATTATTATCCTGTCTATATATATATATATATATATATATATATATATATATATATATATATATATATATATATATATATATATATATATGTATTTCTATATGTATGTATATGTTAAAGATAAGCCCCAGTTAAAGGTTAAAAGAATTGCTGCCACAGGTTTTTCAGTGTTAACAATACTTCCCATTAAAATGTGTAAAATGTGTAAAATGTGCCTCTATGAGTAAGGTCAGAGCTGTCCAGCTGTTTCTTATTTGAGTAATCAAGCTGTTTCTTGTCCTCTTTGATGGTGATTTATTCAGCTGAACGAGCAGAGGATGAATCCATGGATCATACCTGAGAGTGCAATGTAATGTTTATCCACATCTGATTTTTATTTACTTTAGTTATTGGTGAAAAACTGCAATTAGTCATGGCAGGTTTTACACATAAAATAGTTTTAGTGGGAGAAAATGGTTTTCATTGCATTATCTTAAAAGCTCATGCTGTGATGCAGGACAGACAGCTTTCTGTTCCTACCTCGGGAGACTCTCTCTCTCTTTCATCTTTCTCTCCATCTCTCTCTTTTTACCTTTCTTCATTGTCTCTCTCCCCCTCCGATTGATAGTCAGTGAGGTTCTCTGGCTTTTTCCTCTGACAACATTCGCATAACTGCTTCGTTACTCTTTGTTGCTGTTAAGCACGCTGTTCTACATCCTGCCATTAATTTTAATGTCCACGCCAGCCCAGAGTTACTGAATCATGCTAAAGCTCCCGTCTCCGGCAGAAGCCCGTCTGCACGCAGCCATGATTTGATTTGGCGGTGCAGAGGGAGGGCTGTGCTTTGAAGGCTGTTTGCCCATTCTGTGTGCGTAGTGGGGTTCAGTGAGAAGGTAGAAAGGGAGCCTGCTCTCTGTGCTGGAGCAAACCTACCAGCTGACCTGCACATGACTGGAGCTCACAGGGGCGGGCACCTGGACACCTGGACACCTGGACACCTGGACGTATCTGCGTGCGGCAGGTGTTGGACAAGAATATCTACACTCTAACATATAACCTGTACCGATCAGAAAAGCAGATACAAGCATCGGGCACCTACTGTTGCAATGCAAGGCAGTTAGATTGCAGTGATAGCGAGGGTAGCTAGGAGGGTCATAAATGGACTGCGTAATGATTTATGAACTCTGCATCGTTCTCTGGTCTAATGGAATGACTCACCAGCTGTTGGGGCAGTGCTTCCCTGTTACTCAATTTTGTGCTAAATGCAGGAGCACCTCTGCACCTGAAGGCGTTAGTGGATGACGCAGTTTCCAGTGACGACAATGTTTACGTTCCCTCTGACAGCTCTCTAATGGAGGAACAGGCCAGGCAGCATGGAGATACCATAGCCTGGCCCTCGTTAACTATAAATCTGAGGCGCTACATCGATGTGGCTGTGGACAGCGTGTTAGAGTTAGCCACAGATTAAGAGGTTCCTAAATAATGGAGCTGGTTTATTGGCACCAATTTCCCATTTCAACATGATTCTGATAAGAATGAAATAAATAAACAGAATTATATAACTAATAACTACAATTCCAGTGTTACTTATGATCAGGATTTTCTGAATTAATACTGGTCATGGAAAACTGACTTATAACAGGGTGAATTACAGAAAATGTTAAATGTTGACAAACTGCCAAGTGATTACATTTGATTCTTTTTCATGAACAAAAACAAAAGGAGCACAAATAAAACAACACAACAATAAACACACAAGTACACTAAGAAAATGCATAGAATTCAGATTTAATGGAATTATTCAGAAAAGTGAGAGGGAGCCCTTAACACCTTCCACTACACCTTTAACACCACCCACTACGCTTTTAACACCCCTTGCTATGCCTTTAACACCGCCCATTGTATCTTTAACACCGCCCATTGTATCTTTAACACCGCCCATTGTATCTTTAACACCGCCGCCTTCTTGTTCTCCTTCAGTTTGGGAGGGAGAGAACCTCTCTTTCTCCAGTAACCCCGAACAGTTTCCCAAAAACACAAATCTAGCTGATGGGACTTGTAGTGCCTTGGTCACTTCTGTGTTAGAAATATATTCTCAGATCATTGGCATTTAGAAACAGCACAATGATCAACTCCATTTCCCACTATCCTGCTTTGCCCAGCTGCCAGCCTCTCCAGTACTACACGTATGCCCAGTGTGTGCTATGATATTCTGCTGTGGGCTTTGGAAGTAGCGACGAGACATTCCCCGCTGTGTGCAGTGATATTTCTGCCACACTCCGAGTTAAATGTCTGACTTTATACAAGGTTGCAGGTTATACAAGGTTGCAGATGCTTATGTCAGTTGCTTAGATCTCCCTTTAGGGCCCTTCTAATTAGCTCCAGAATAAAGCTCAATTATGCTGTATTATTATTATTATTATTAGTAGTAGTAGTAGCAGTAGCAGTAGTAGAAGGCATATGTTTGTCCTCTCTGGTCACTGTCTAATCTCTCTGCTATCCTCTCCCTCTCTTTCTGCAGCCAGTCCCCATAGATGACCATTTCTGTGGCCTGGACATCAACCAGCCACTTGGTGGCTCTGAGCTCGTCACGGGTCACACCATCTACACAGAGACAGCCGAACGGCTGACCGCAGTCTCCGCTTATATCTACAATGGCTACTGCGTGGCTTTCCTCGGCACCCGTTCCGGAAACATCAGGAAGGTGGGAGGAACGTAGACAAAAGTGTCATAACTGCCTTAACTTGGTTATGTTTATTTGAGTTCACACCTGGAGTTTATGGCTGTGGGGCCGTTTGAGTGTGACGTACTCTGTGAAAATGTTTCCGCGATGTCCTTGTCCAGCCCTGGAATGGTGACTAGGGGACACACTGAGCTCTGGTCTGGGAGTAGGAAACACTGTGGTAATGACGTGGTATTTTCCCCTCAGACAGGTGTTCAGGAGGTCAGAGAGAAGTGAGTGCGAGGACCTGAACCAGTAGGATCAGTACTGCCAGAAGGGCCCTAGCAGTAAAGGGACAGAGAGGGAGAGTGAGTGAGGGAGAAAGGCTTTAGGTGTTTGCTGCATAGAGCTTGCTGTTTTTAGCTTCTGCCATGATGACTAGGAAGGTCCGTGTGTATGTTACGGAGTTATTTCATCAGCTAAGAAACTAAGAAAGGCTGGCAGTAATAAGAATTAGTGTATGTTTTCTGTCTATCAGGGTGAAATCACTCAGGATAGCAGTTCTCTCCTAATGTAAAAGAAAACCAACAAAAAACTAAACAAAGTCCAAAACACGGCTCCTGTGAGAGCGAGCTGTTCAATACTGTGATCTGTTTGAATACTTGTTTCTGAGGGTGGAGGACATGATGTGGAATGGATGATTCCTGGTTATTTGCTAAATCTGCTGTGTCTGCAATACACACACACACACACACACACACACACACACACACACACACACACACACACACACACACACACACACACACACACTTAGTATAATTAATTAAATACACTGATATAATGGGGTGTGATATCTCTAGCAGAAATGGAGAGAGAGCCAGAGAGAAGGTGGAGGGAGAGTTACACTTAAAAAAAAATATTTATGAATAGTGGTGAGATGTTTCTTATAAAATAAGTGTCATATGGACACACACACACACACACACCCCTCAGTGTAACTTTATTGCTGCTGTTGACAGTTGCCCTGCTGGCTAATTTAGCCCCTCTGACTCCTTTTGTGAAAGAGGGAGAGAGAGAGAGAGAGATAGAGAGAGAGAGAGAGAGAGAGAGAGAGAGAGAGGGAGAGAGAGAGAGAGAGAGACAGAGAGAGAGAGAGAGAGAGGGAGAGAGAGAGAGGGAGAGAGATAGAGAGAGAGAGAGAGAGAGAGAGAGGGAGAGAGAGAGAGAGACAGAGAGAGAGAGAGGGAGAGAGAGAGCGAGAGAGACAGAGAGAGACAGAGAGAGAGAGAGGGAGAGAGAGAGAGAGAGAGAGAGAATAAAGAAACTTTGCTTCTTTCTTTCTCTCCCTCTCTCCACCCCGCTATCTCTGTCTCTCTTTAGCGAAATGACGGCTTCTGAGGGCTCACACCCTCTGCCCTGGCTAACACAAGCATAAATGTATCGCTGGTGTGGAACACTGGGATGTGTTCGGAACGCAGATTCTTTTAAGTAATTCATTTAAAACAGCAAATAAAAGCAACAGCAACAAACAACAGTCCAGGCTGTTTTTCCCAACCTAGTCTGAACTGAATGTTTAAGTGATTCGTAATTAAGGTTCCTTTTGGGTGCCTACTGTGTCGTTTGATTCATCTCCTTCGCTAAGTCTTCTCTGTGTGCAGTGCTCCTCTTTTTTCTACTTTGCTATGGTGCAGTTCTTTTCCCTAAGCGTTCCTCTGCCATTTAATCTGTACTGCTTTTCCTGAACATTCCGAGTGTGGAATGCTGTGTGTTTGGTAAATGGAATGCAAAGGGATGGACAGAGTGAAGATGAGATGCCACGAGTCTTTGATTAATCCAAAAAACCTCAGTGTCATATATTTGTGTGTGTGTGTGTGTGTGTGTGTGAGCGAGCGAGCGAGCACGAGTGCTTAGCTTAACAGACCACAAAAAGCAAAACACGACCATGAAATCCATTAGCGGATCACTCAGGATAGACTACACACATGGGTCAGAGGTCACCTTCCAAGCAACCGTCCATATTTGTCCATATTTGTAGCAGGCCAGATACACCAAGGAGAATAGCAGGGCCAGAGAACCAGTGACGCAAGAACATTCCCATCATTGCATGCACACATCAGTATTCATGAATTCGTTGC
Organism: Electrophorus electricus; assembly: GCF_041902795.1. NCBI lineage: Eukaryota > Metazoa > Chordata > Actinopteri > Gymnotiformes > Gymnotidae > Electrophorus > Electrophorus electricus. The sequence goes on along the minus strand of NC_137518.1, from coordinate 17,875,340 downwards.
TGATTGGTCTCTGACTTTTTTAAAAAGCCTTGTAGGGCACTTTAACTTGAACACGTTCATTGTGAATTCAAAAACTCAACCTCAGAATGTTTGATTGGTTAAAAATTTGGTTTATGTTGCATCACCTCTATCCATCAGTACCAGCATATACTGTGCTCTCCTCTGGAGGGGTGATTTATAGTCAGGGTTACAGTGCCACAAAAGCATCCGGAAGACCTCTGCCTCATACAAATTCTGCATATATGTGTGTGTTTGTATGTGTGTGTGTATGTGTGCATGCGCGCTGGCTGTCTCGGCTGTCTCTTGGCCAAGCCAGCCAGCCTGATGATTGCATGTTTCTGCAGTAATAGCTATGCTCGTGTAGTGGACACTTCTTACCCCTCTTCTAACTTCCTGTAGGTGAATTGGAATATAAATCTGCCTTACCTATGCCAAATGTTTGTCATCGTTTTTTCTTTTCATTAATCTTCTAGGGTTTTATATCTTTTATTTTTTGCTTTCATATTTCCATCCTTCCTGTCCGCTGCTGTTCAACTCTCAGCTGGTTATATCCTGTATATAACAGTCCAAAGTTAGTCCACACCAGCTTGGCATTCAGATTATTAATGTGCCTTAGAGGAAATCTCTAAACATGCATAGAATTGTATCTGTGTGAGAATGTGATCGTTATTTTTATACAAAAAATGGTGCCCATTTTGGTGCTCTTTTCACCAAGACTAAACTCTGTTCTGTCTGTTTGTTCAAGTCAGTTGGTAATTGGCATGCACCACACACAGCTGTGCCTAACATGCTGGTGTCATGATGGGAACCTGTTAGAAACCTGGGTAGGCAGTTCTAATGAACTCAGGTTAATCTTGATTTATACGCAAGCAAAGCTGCCCTTTTCACATCCCTGAAGTGAAGATTTGCTAAACCCGCACTGACTGTTTGTAATGAATGGAAAATGGTCATGATCGTCAGAATGCAGCAGGTCCAGATATAATCATCTACCTTCTTAAAGAAACCTGAGAAAAAACAGGAGCAGCTTGGGTGCCTGGAGGCTGGTAAACAAGCAACACACTTCAGTGCGTTGGCACGCAAGACTGAGACGGTAGTTTATAATCGTCCGTGTGTTTTCACATTTACACTGATGGTCATGAAAAAACAGTAAAGGCAACACACACACACACACACGTACTTACACTTTTCTGCCGTTCCTTGGTTAGTTAGAAATAGTTAGTGCTATGGTGTTGCTGTTGCTCATGGGTCACAGCCCTGTAGGTACGTTGCTAACTTTGCATGTGCTTCAGTAGTCTGGTCTGGTGGAAATACACACAAAAGTGCATGCACACACACACTAGCAAAAACACCCCAAAAAAGCAACACAGTAGCTCTGTGCACATCATGTTTTCCACTAGTGCTGAAGTCTTTTGAGAGAAGCATTTGCTGTTGACTCAGTTCATTAAGGGCCTTCAGGGGGGAAAACAGGACTGTTTTTATTTTTCTTTACTGGAGACAATCTTACAGGGGAAAATGTTGTTTTTCTCCATGGCTCATAGATCGTTACTAGCACACTGTTTATGTCTAAAGAGAAAAGTTGCTTTTATTCACAATTACCAACTTGTACAATCTGCTATCACTGATAAGCCACAAACAGCATTAACAAACTCACAAACTCCACACTGCATTTAGTGAGCCCTTAAAACACGAAGCCGAGACCGGCGTCTGCCTCTCCTCTGTCTGCCTGTACTCCATCTTCCAACGGCCCTTGGGAGTGCGCAGGAATGATGAGGAGAGAGGGAAAATGGAGAATACAGAGGACGAGAGGAGATTGAGAGGGAGGAAGAAAGCATGACCAGAGGCAGAGTGGAGCTGTTAAGAGTGAAGGGCACAAACAGCTAGAGCTAAGGCTCACTTCTGATAATGTAACAGTGTCAACAACAACAACAGGAAGATTACTGCAGGCTTGTCTCGCTGAGCAGGATTTAATACATAGCTGGCTAACTTCAGATACAGTTTGATCCATCTCTGGATTTTCTGTCTCACAATGCTGTATCACTTTTTATTGGGATGCATCACCATGGCAACTTATGCTGCTCCGAGGCAGGTTAAATTCCATGTTACAGATTGTAAACGGCTCTTGGCGCAATCAGCTGTCAGAAAAATGTCATTTAAGAGATCGCCAAATCCTCTGGCTTTCCCTGAGGCTATCTGATATCAGGAATGTTGATTTTTTTTTCTCTAGTGTGAATATTCTATTGTTGTTCAAACTTGCAGCTCATACTGCAAGTGGCACTCACTGAAACCAGTACTATTGGCTAGCTGCACGTATTGCTTGCCAATGGTTTTCCTTTAAACTGCAACTTATTTGCATGTTGTTGGTGATAATGAGATTCTAAGAATGTGATGTTTCTTGTGAAATATCAACTATATCATGTTTCCTGGCCACATGCCTAATGTAGCCTAATCTAAAAGAGGACATTTTTACGATAGTGGGTAGGCTATATCCACAGATTGTAGCTATCAGGAAAGAATTATTACTAGATACCAGTTACCACTATTACCAGTTATGTATGAGAAGCTGTGATATTGTCTTGGCCTGGGATTATCGAGCCAGATTGGTGCAGTAGATTACATTCAGATTGTAATCAACGCAGCCCTGGGGAAACAGAAAGTCGATTACACCAGTCAACAACGATTTTGCTTCCTGCAAAAAATTATACCTGTTTATGATGTATTTCTTCTTGCTAGATCCACATATGTTTTCAGAATTTCTGTATCACCCATAGGTTTTTTGTATATTCGTTTTTCCTATGTGGGTATTTTGTATGTTATTATGTATAGTAAGTAAAACTGGTACCAAGGAAAGTGGATCCCCTCTATGTTGGCAGAAAACTGCTGGACACAGAAGAGGGTTTTTGAGGTCACATACAGGCAGAAATTATACATTATACATTTGATCAATTTTAGCATTCAGTTTATATATATTTTAAGTGTAATAACAGCCCTATTTATGAATAAATGGTATATAATTAATGTGAAATGTAATTTCCATAGAACTGATGTGTGATATAAAAATTCTAATAACAGATTTGGATTTGGCATAAAAGTACTATAAAGTCCACCGTTTTTAGTTTGTGTTTCAGAAGAAAAATTCATTGTTCCGTGAGTAGATGTCCTGCTCTAAACCTGAGTCGAATGTGGTTCATGAGAGAGCTGAGAAGTGTGATTGATACAGACTCAGGTCCCGTCTGGGGAACTCTGAGACGTGACGGAGAGCACTAACAAAACCCACTAGCTCATTATGGCCCAGCACAGTCAGCAGGGGTCCCAGAACTATTGTTCTCTTGCTTCTCAAAGTCAATTAGGAGAAGCTCTGCTCAGCTGAAAGAGTGTGTTACTTCTTGTTTTTTGGGCCATGATTGTAAAGAGTTGCGCAGATAGACAATCTCTCTCTCTATCTCTTGCACGCACGCATGCATGCACACACACACACACCTACACCTACCTACACAAAAGCACTGACCCTCTGCAGACAACTATATTTGTTTCCAAGAAAACTAGAAAGTTATCCCTCCTGTCCCTATGTTATGAGTGACACTGTAATACCCTGCTTAACCTCTCTGTGACTCACAACCTTGAGATTACTGCATCATCTCTAACTGGATTCCCTTCTCGTGGTCGTTGGCCACAGTGACGGAACACTGCATGATCCAGAGATTTGCTCTGTATGACATTTCCCAGGTTGTTTGTAATACTTCCACCGGAATCTATGCTTCCTATTTTTATTTTAAACTATAATAATGCCAGTTTGCATGGGAAAGAGAACACTGTCACTCACAGGAAGCAGGAAGCAGCAGGAACTATTATAACTCTGACTTGCACCATCCGGATTGTATCAGAGTCGCATGCGTAGATTGCATATCAGAGAATGGAGGCCCAAACTGCACAATAGACGTATGATGCCAAGTCTGGCTGCATTTCCCTTCACCCAGTCAAAGTGGTTTCACTCTCATATGACTCTTTCTGGCCTCTGGTGAATCCGCCATGTTGGACTAAACGTGAGTCTCTAATTTGCCCTTTGTTGTGATACTACTATGAACAGTATGAATCCACAGTTTTCTCTCATCAGTGATTCTGCTGGGAGACAATCTCAACTCAAACTTGACCTCAAACTCAAAAAAGGTCATGCTATACTTAGCTGTCTCCCACATGTTTATTGTGTGACCCTGCCATTGTAATACTGCTGGGTTACAATAAGGAACCCTCATTCAGAAGCCACACAGCACTGTGGGTAATCTGAAACAGTTTGTGGTACGTTTCTTTTTTTCCCCCCAAGTGCCGTTTTCTATTTTTGAGGTAACGAGTGTGGGAATGGGTGGAGTGGAAGAAGATACACCATGAGAAACATGAGTAAGCTATGAAGTGTGAGGAGGAGGATCACTGGTGTGTGAGATGGGCTTCTAGCTGGGGTCTGTGAAACCCCAAGCCACCCTGGTCGACTGCCAGGAGAAGATTTTGTTCCTTTTTTATGAGCAGAATTCATTCTTTGTGTCTAATTTTACAGCTTCATCCCAAAACTCCAACAGGTTCACCCAGTGATGAAGCGTGTGTCCATTCTGTGTATATCGAGATGAAAATAAAATGATGCATTTTATAAGACTTTTTAGGAAAGAAGATAAAGTGGTCCAGATTCCTAAAATTTGACAGTAACTACACTATGCCACTCAAAATGTGTGACATGGTATTTAATTCCTAATCATGAAGTTACCATGGCAATATTTTGTGTACCAGTGTCAATTAACCGCTGTGGTAAATTAATCTGTGGCTGTGATGAAAACCAATCAAAACCGACATGTAAGTGAGGTCATGCATATTAAAGACCCATGCCAAGAGACAGAGGACCCATTAACCCCATTAATGAGACCAGTGATGCGCTTAAATCTACCAAAAATGCACCGGATTTGTAAACTTTAACTAAGACGAGGACTGCATAGTTGCACTGAGCTGATGAATACTTTTTCTAAATCATGGCAGAACTGCAAAATCGTATCCCTCCTCAGTCTATATCTGTTTATAGTGTCTTCCTCTGTAACACCTAAATTTGCACTTCTTGTGGTGAAAGTTCATCATATTTAGAGATTGTGCCCAAAAAGTCAGCTTCCTCCTCATGCACTCTGACCAGTTTCAAAGTTTGCCATCATACTCACCCCCAAACAGGCCAAAAATGGGCTCTCTCTCGCTCTCTCTCTCTCTCTCTCTCTCTCTCTCTCTCTCTCTCTCTCTCTGAAATTCTGTGACATTATTTCACACAGTGACTACGGACTTATACGCTCGGATCAGTTCTCACACAATAGCAGGAAGTGCCCTTGGGTTGTGCAGTCTCAGGACTGGAAAACCGCTATTTCACCACCAATGGCCTTAACGATCAGAGGAAACACATACCATAATCAAAACAAAGAATAAGCAAATCTTTCTCCTGCTCTGTGTCTCTTACACACCTTTTCATTTCTATCTCTGTACTTTCCCTCACTGTAATCCAGAATGCTTACACCAGGTGTCTTTGGTCCTGCTCTAATATAACAGATTAAGGTAGGGATTAGAACTAGGTATCATACTTGCCCTAATTCAACAGTACTTTTATTAATTCTCTGGAGAGATAAAGAGTGTGTGTGTGTGTGTGTGTGTGTGTGTGTGTGTGTGTGTGTGTGTGTATGTGTGTGTGTGTGTGTGTGTGTGTGTGTGTGTAAATTCTTGCAGGGTCAGTAGAAAGACAGGGTAGAAAAGGGCAGATAAAACTGATATTGAGCATAAGTTGACCAGACCGGAAAAGCTAACAGGATTACCACAGCTCTGAGATAGTGAATGTGTGTAATGTGAGAAGGATTCAGAGTGCGCAGTAAAACAGTACATCACAGTTTATCACAGTTCATCACAGTTTATCACGGTACATCACAGTTTATCACAGTACATCACAGTTTATCACGGTACATCACAGTTTATCACAGTACATCACAGTACATCACAGTACATCACAGTTTATCACAGTACATCACAGTTTATCACAGTTTATCACAGTTTATCACAGTACATCACAGTTTATCACAGTTTATCACAGTACATCACAGTTTATCACGGTACATCACAGTTTATCACAGTTTATCACAGTACATCACAGTTTATCACAGTACATCACAGTACATCACAGTTTATCACAGTTTATCACAGTTTGTCACAGTACATCACAGTACATCACAGTTTATCACAGTACATCAGTTTATCACAGTACATCACAGTTTATCACAGTTTATCACAGTACATCAGTTTATCACAGTACATCACAGTTTATCACAGTTTATCACAGTACATCACAGTACATCACAGTACATCACAGTTTATCACAGTACATCACAGTACATCGCAGTACATCACAGTTTATCACAGTACATCACAGTACATCACAGTACATCACAGTTTATCACAGTACATCACAGTACATCACAGTACATCACAGTTTATCACAGTACATCAGTTTATCACAGTTTATCACAGTTTATCACAGTACATCACAGTTTATCCCACTGTGTGTGCGTATCTTAACATTTCAGAGGCCAACCGATCTTTGTGCATACAGACTTTGTGCATAACCCACTGTGTAGTATAACCCACCCCAACAAACAGACTCACATTGTCTAAAGAGTAGGGTTCATAAGAACTGTGACTGAGAGCTCTAGGAGACAACATGCTCACACATGCTCACAAAACTGTGTCCTGGTTTGTTTGTTTTTCCTTTTAAAACTTTTCTTACCTTTTGCAAAGTGTGCAGTGAACTTTTATTCCAACCAGCGTTAGTAGTGTAGGCACTGGCTTCCAGATCTAGATCTGGAATCTTCTAGATCTGTTTCTTGTGTTAGCTAGCAACCAGGGATGCAGAGAGCTAGAAGGACATCCTCCAATCCCTACCCTCCTTATTATTCCCAGAATAGCCCTTATGCTTGAAGACGGGTTTTTGGTGATGGGGGTGTTTTCGAGGGTCTACATCTGTCTGTGTGTATGGGGTGGGGGCGGGAGGGCTTTAAAGGACTAAGAGTGTTGGGAGTCATTATATAGGAGATTCTGCCTGACATTCACTGCAGGAGTTCCTCTTGATTTTGAAGCAGCTTATTAACAGTCTGCCCCACACCCAAACCAACAAGCTTTCACATTTGTGAATGTTGTTCTGAAATTCCCTCAAAGCAATGTAAGGTTATGGTTGTCATTTAGACAGCAGTTTCACTGTAATATTCAGCCATTTGACAGGAACCGCAGTGCTTTTGGAGAAACTGTTTTTATAAAATCTCCAAAACTCTACCACAGAAGCTTCCTAAATACTAACACATCTTAACTTTCAGACAATACCAGGCCCTCTTCCAATTTCACAGTAGCTGCTGTATAGAGACTAAAGATGAAAGAGATTGAACAGGAATGAGGGAAAGGATATTGCGTATGCGTGCGTATGTGCTTGTAAGGGATGTGCGTTTCCATGGGGGAGAGGTTTTGAGGGTTAAATGCCCTTTTGGGAAAAAAGTCCTTTCTTTTTGCTTCATGATGTGTTCCAGGTTTGTTGGTCACATTCCTGGCAGCGACGAATCATTTACGACATTTAGCTGACTCTTTTTTATCCAAAGTGATTACAATTATGACAATGAGTACAAATCATGATTTACTGAGCTAAGTTTTGGTTCACTGAAAATATATGTTTTTGGTTTTAATCTGCTTCAGAGCAAGAACAGCGTTAGTCTGCACTGCAGAACCAGCTCGGCCCAGCCCAGTCCAGCTCTGTGGCTGGTTCTGGCTTCTGTTTTCTGTTCTTTTTACATTTCTGTCAAGTATTCTCATAAAGTGAAGTTGTTTCATCTTTTTGTTTTTCTGTGTCTCCGCCTGCCTCACTGTTTCTGTCTGGTTCTCCCTTTCTCCTCTCTTTCTCTTTCTCCCCCTCTCTCAGGTGCGCGTGGATGGTCCGGGTAGGAGTGGGGTTCTCTATGAGACTGTGCGAGTGATGAAGGATGGAAGCTCTATTCTCCCAGATATGGGCTTCTCCCTCGACCACCGCTACCTCTACACCATGAGCGAGAGACAGGTGTGTGGGTGTATGTGACATAACATTTCTGGGTTGGTGCATGTTCTGTGTGTGTGTGTGTGTGAGTGTGTCTATATGTGAGCACATACACCTGTATTGCCTTCTATGCTATGATATACGACATTATGCATATAACTTTGAAACCAGAACACACCCATACAAATGAGGGAGGTGTGAGTGAGTGTGTATGCGTGCATGTGTGTAGGCTTGCTCCAGTTATTCACTGATGCGTGTATATTGCTCATGTACTCCCTGTCGAGGAAGTTTGTGTGGCGATGTGTGCGTCTCTGCATGTGAGTGTCCCCAGTAGGATGAACCAGCCCCAGCCCTGTTCTGGTTCTGCAGCTGGAACTGGACTTTGGTGGACAGTTCTAGCCACTGTGCTGATGGATCTGAGTGTGTGTGTGTGTGTGTGTATGTGTGTGTGTGAGTGTGAGTGTGAGTGTGAGTGTGTGTGAGTGTGAGTGTGTGTGTGTGTGTGTGTGTGTGTGTGTGTGTCTGTGAGAGGGATTCTGCTTTGAACTTTAATCCCATTACTCTATAGAACATAACTGTGGCAAAAATAATCACTTGATGGAAGTAGAGAATGTTTACTAATGTAACTTCACACACACACACACACACCGCAACCAACATGACGTTGCACACACTGTTGAAAGGACAACTGTGCTTTGGTTTAATTCCCACTATCCTCTGCTCTCTTCATTGTCTGTATCACAGCTGTATCACATGCCAGGACAAAACGTTTAGTCCCAAATGACTTCCCACTCAGTCCAGAAACTGCAGGCAGATAAACAGAACAAAACAGGAGCACTGGGAGATGTCTGAACTTATACAATTCTTTCATCGGTGTCTTTGAAAACAAAGCAGACAGGCCCATCATATATTGTTGGGACTCTCTGAGAAACATTCTCTGTTGAATAAGAGTGGAGCTACAAGGAGAAGTGGAATATGGATGATGCAGATCTGCTCAGCTATGATGATGATTCCCTGCTCGGTCACTTCAAGAGCTCAGTTTGTTTCTTCTCCCCTCTCCAGGTCTTTATCTGTCTGTCTCTCCTTCTCTCTGTGTGTCTCTCCTTCTCTCTGTGTGTCTCTCCTTCTCTCTGTGGGTCTTCCTCTCTCTGGGACACTCTCTGTGTGTCTCTCCTTCTCTCTGTGTGTCTCTCCTTGTCTCTGTGGGTCTCTCCTTCTCTCTGTGGGTCTCTCCTTCTCTCTGTGGGTCTTCTTCTCTCTGGGACACTCTCTGTGTGTCTCTCCTTCTCTCTGTGTGTCTCTCCTTCTCTCTGTGGGTCTCCAGGTCTTCCTTGTTCTGTCCGTACTTCTCTTTGTGGGTCTCTCCTTTTCTTTGTCTCTCCCTCTGTCTGTCTGACTGCCCTTCTCTCTTCAGGTTTTCTTGTCTCTCTCTTTTCCTCTCTCTGTCTGTCTACCTTGTTTGTGTGCTGCATTTTTTTGCGGGTTGTAGATATGCACTGGCAGAGGTGTGGGTGGGTGTGGAGGATGAGACAATCTGCTTTCATTTGGTGTGTGAGGCTCCTGGAAGGGCAGTTTTCTGTGAACAACAGACAGATAATGGAATGAAGAGAGAGAGAGAGAGTGAGGGAGAAGCAGGGCAAGAGAGAGGGGGATGAGGTGAAAGAGAGAGAGAGGGCTAGAGGGATGGAGAGACATATTGAGTTGTGATGGAGAATAATAATGAGCCCACTGAATAGAGTAGAGGAGAGATGTGTGTATTTTTGTGTGTGTGTGTGCGCGCGCGTGTGTGTGCGCACATGTGTGTTTATTTGTGTGTGTGTGTGTCCAATATTAAATCAGATTGTAATGACTTTATGTATGACAGTAAACGATTTAGAGATTTAGTTTATAAAACAGCTAAACATTTGAACATCACATTTTTCTGTGGCTAAACATATGAAGGATATATTTAAAAACTATTTGAGTTCCAACACAGTAAGGATGTTGTGTGTGTATGTGTGTGTGTGTTTGAAATGGTAGCATCTGTTTGTTATTCCCAGAGAGATCTGTTCAGGCTTTCAGAATGCAGAGAACAATGGAGCTCCACATCCAGACAGCATACTCAATCACACACCATTCAAACACTTTTGTGCCAATGAACAATTAGCCCCCTCATGCCCATGTCAAAGCTGTATATATATATATACACATGGGCATGAGGGGGCTAATGTCAAAGCTATATATATATATATACACATGGGCATGAGGGGGCTAATGTCAAAGCTATATATATATATATACATATACATGGGCATGAGGGGGCTAATGTCAAAGCTATATATATATATATACACATGGGCATGAGGGGGCTAATGTCAAAGCTATATATATATATATACACATGGGCATGAGGGGGCTAATGTCAAAGCTATATATATATATATACATATACATGGGCATGAGGGGGCTAATGTCAAAGCTATATATATATATACATATACATGGGCATGAGGGGGCTAATGTCAAAGCTATATATATATATACATGGGCATGAGGGGGCTAATGTCAAAGCTATATATATATATATACATATACATGGGCATGAGGGGGCTAATGTCAAAGCTATATATATATATATATATATACACATGGGCATGAGGGGGCTAATGTCAAAGCTATATATATATATATATATACACATGGGCATGAGGGGGCTAATGTCAAAGCTATATATATATATATATACACATGGGCATGAGGGGGCTAATGTCAAAGCTATATATATATATATATATACACATGGGCATGAGGGGGCTAATGTCAAAGCTATATATATATATATACACATGGGCATGAGGGGGCTAATGTCAAAGCTATATATATATATATATATACACATGGGCATGAGGGGGCTAATGTCAAAGCTATATATATATATATATACACATGGGCATGAGGGGGCTAATGTCAAAGCTATATATATATATATATACACATGGGCATGAGGGGGCTAATGTCAAAGCTATATATATATATATATATACACATGGGCATGAGGGGGCTAATGTCAAAGCTATATATATATATATATATATACATGGGCATGAGGGGGCTAATGTCAAAGCTATATATATATACACATGGGCATGAGGGGGCTAATGTCAAAGCTATATATATATATATACACATGGGCATGAGGGGGCTAATGTCAAAGCTATATATATATATATATACATGGGCATGAGGGGGCTAATGTCAAAGCTATATATATATACATATACATGGGCATGAGGGGGCTAATGTCAAAGCTATATATATATACATATACATGGGCATGAGGGGGCTAATGTCAAAGCTATATATATATATATATATACATGGGCATGAGGGGGCTAATGTCAAAGCTATATATATATATATATACACATGGGCATGAGGGGGCTAATGTCAAAGCTATATATATATATATATACACATGGGCATGAGGGGGCTAATGTCAAAGCTATATATATATATACATATACATGGGCATGAGGGGGCTAATGTCAAAGCTATATATATATATATATACACATGGGCATGAGGGGGCTAATGTCAAAGCTATATATATATATATATATATACATGGGCATGAGGGGGCTAATTGTTAATTGGCACAAAAGTGATTGAATATATATATATATATATAAAATCTCATAATTTAAAAATATTTCCAGTCATTTGTTCACAAAAGGTTATCACAGCAGCATCACCTTCTTTGATCAGTTCTTGTGCAGTTTCTTTCTAAATAAAATAAATAAATCAATAATAGCCAGTTCCCAGTGTTCAAGAGTGAAAAACCGAGTGTATGACAAGACACTAATATGATCTTGAATATTGTCTTGAGTATGACAGTATTGAACACTGAACACAGCTTGGTAACTATAAACAGCCACCAGCAACTTAACTACCTTGCTAGCGAACTCTAGTTTCACAGAGTTTCACGGAGCTTCGCCAAAAGGATTTGTAAACCTCTCATCCTTCTTCTATGGTTTAACAACTTTTATCACATGTTCTCTTAGTGTGGGGTAGTTTTCAGGTGAGATTAGCAGCACTGTATGGAGATGTGCATCTCACCACACCACCCAAACCAACAACAGCAAACTCCGAGCTTGTGCGTGTGAAGATCATTTGTGAAGGATTCACACTCTCAGTCAACTGCTGGCATACGTGTGTGTATGCGTCCTCTTGTGCATCCCCTACACATCACCCCCGACCGGAGTGTACCTGTGCATAAATATGATTTTTTATATATATAATTATTTATTTTTTTGCTGCACCTGTTACTTTGCACATACATGCACATGCACACACACACACACACACACACACACACACACGTAAACACACACTCATACACACCCACGTGCACAGAGGATCATACATGCACAGACATACAAACACACGCAGAGGCACGTACATGCATAGACGCACAAATACACCAACAATTGTAGACACACACATACAGAGCACATATCCTGGCAGATGTTCAGTTATGTGACAAGTTTACAAAATCTCTGCAGTGTAATCTCAAAAGCTGACAGTCGCAAAATAGATCAGATTATTTTTGGATATTTCACTGTGCTTTTATATTGCCTCTCAAAATTCATGGTTTATTGGTCTGGAGCTACAACTGAGGCTCATACCTATTTTTCTATTCTGGGGGCACAGAATACATAGCGATACAGAAGTTATGACATTATCATACAGCACAGCAGATGATATGCTAAAAAGCTCTGACAAATACA
>NC_137518.1:17835000-17857500 GCF_041902795.1 Electrophorus electricus | reverse complement strand
GAAATTAAAAGGAACATGTTAAACAAAACCACAACGTAAACAAATGCCATGTACAGAGCCAGTGCATCATGGAGGCTACTGGCAGGAGACACTGTTACAGTATGGTTTTTAGGTGACCAGGGAAATTAAGTATATATTACTTATTCAGAACTTGCAGACTTGCAGACTTGCAGTATGTACAAATGTATATCCAAAATGTGCGTTGTATGCGTTTTGCCTGTATTTGGCCTCAGGAACATACCTTGTCAGTGTCCAGCGGTAGCTTGCCAACATAGGTGTGATAGACTTTCCTTGTCTTCGCGTTTCCTTACTATACATAATGATATGTGAGTATCAAAAAAAAATATGGGTGATGGAGAATTTCTGAAAACGTGTTTGGATGCTTCCTGTTAGTTTTTTGGTTTGTTTTTTGTTTTTGCAGGAAACAAAGTCATTGTTACTGATTTCCGTGAGATGAGCCTGCTGAACTTGGCATGATCTCACAAGTTCAGCATTACTTGCTGGTTTGTAATGGGTCATCTGCAAGGCTGCTAACCTCATTCTGAGCATTGAAGTTGAGGTTTTGCGTAGATAAGCCAAGCTCTCTGTAGCTCCATCTGTGATAGTTAAGTCTACCGGTCAGTTCCAAGCACCAACCTGCGGCTGTTTTAGACCCTTTGAACTAGGTGGGCCAGACAGGTGCCAGAGGATCTGTTAGAGGGGTCTGTTTATTTATACCTTTCTACTGTATTGTTCTCCAATTAAGCTGCATTAATCAATGTGTTGCCAACATTGTCAATGTTCTATATCATTCAACATTTTATTTATTTGTGCTATCTTAAATGATTGTTAGAATAAAGGCTTATTGAAGTACCTTTTCTGATTTAAAAAAAAACAAAACTGATGCAGTTTTTAATCTGATAGTGGAATGTTCACATACGTTTGGTGATGATTAAAAAAAACCTTTATATTATTTAATTTCTTTTATCTTTCATAAATGTGTATTAGATTTTGCTATTTTTTTAAACATCAACTAAAGAAAACAAATAGACAATTAAAGGAAAATATAAACACAGATTTTTCATTAAGCAATGAAAGCTAGGCAGCTAATATTTTGTGGTTCTCTTGTTCTTCAGCCACTGACACCCAAAATCTTGTTTCAAGGCATTTCTAAACAGCAATTAAGACAAGATGGATGGCAAAAAATATGCTAAATTATTCTGATGCTGTTATTAGTTGAAAGACTGGGAGGTCATAGACCCACTAGCCTATTTATAGCAGCTGCCCCTTGTACTGAGTATTAGAGACAGGTTTGCACAGCTCGCAGGCTGCTTTTCACACAGTGTACTTTTACTGTGCAACACCACTACAAGTGCTTTACATTGTCCTTTGGACATTACTGGTGGCGTTAGTAACAAATCATGTCATTAATGAATGTATATTATTATTTAATCATGGCACTTAGTGGGCTGTCAACACAAGTGAGGAGGCAGGATGCATGTATGAAAGTCCTTTATTTGAAGCCATATCTATGGATGGGGGAAACTAAGTGATGAAAAAACACAAAAAGCAATATAGAATGAACAGAACAAGGCTATGGACAAGCAAAAATTTCAAAAAAGCATACAAACTCTAAGAGAGGACAAAACTAGAACTAAGTTGCAAACACTAAAAAACAATATCACAAAGCTGGCTGGTGACGTGTGTGTGTGTGTGTGTGTATGTGTGTGAGTGTGTGTGTGTGTGTGTGTGTGTTTATGTGTGTGTGTGTGTGTGTGTGTGTGTGTGTGTGTGTGTATGTGTGTGTGTGTTTGTGAATGTGTGTGTGTGTGTGTGTGTGTGTGAGAGTGTGAGTGTGTATGTGTGTGAGTGTGTGTGTGTTTGTGTTTATGTGTGTGTGTGTGTGTGTGTGTGTGTGTGTATGTGTATGTGTGTGTGTGTTTGTGAGTGTGTGTGTGTGTGTGTGTGTGTGTGTGTGTGTGTGTGTGTGTGTGTGTTTATGTGTGTTTGTGTGTGTGTGTGTGTTTGTGTGTGTGTGTGTGTGTATGTGTATGTGTGTGTGTGTGTTTGTGAGTGTGTGTTTGTGTGTGTGTGTGTGTGTGTGTGTGTGTTTGTGAGTGTGTGTGTGTGTGTGTGTGTGTGTGTGTGTGTGTATGAAACAGGAGAAATGGGTGAAGAGTGGGAGGAGCAAGTAAACAAAACCAAAGTACAGGGTGAAATACCAGGCAGGAGCAGATAGCATGTAGGGGAAGGTGAACAGGGGAAGTGAATTGATATCATTACCGTATCACATACCATTTGAAAACCTGTAAAAACCTGAGATCCTTTTACTCCACCACTGTCTGATCTGTTAATGAAATCATTCCTGTTCAACTACAAGTGAGTTCATTGTCTGCGATTTGAGTGTGTGCCATTTTGAAGATTTGATAATAATTATTGATTCTAGGTTCAAGAAAATTGCCATGTTATTTATTTATTTAATTTTTTTGGTTTCTGTGCTTTGCAAAACAGCAGATACGTTCATTTTCCTCTTCTCCAGGTGATCTGAAGATAAAAAGTAAACTTGGTTTATTTCCAGACAGAGGCATCAGCTCCAGTTAGCTGGGGAGAAACGAGACACTTAATTAAACAAAAAGGTGCATCGTAGCTGAGAATATTTCAGATTTTCCTTTGAAACACTTCAAAGACCTGACTGAGTCAGAGCGGAGTTGAACGCAGTGTTCTCCCCGGGGTCCTACAACCGCTCCTCAGCATGTACCCCCACTTTCCTTAGCTGTCCAAATGTTTCTCTGGTATCTCTGCAATGTCTCCCCGGATGTTTTCCCAGTGCTCCCCCATCGTTTTCTCCGTGATGGTTACTACATTCCCGCAACATTTCTTCCCCTTTGCCTAACCATGACCTCAGAGTCCTTTCTGCGTCTCCTCATCATTTCTTCAACGTTTTGTGAGACTCAGGTATGTTTTTAATATATTGACTCCAACAGCAGTAGCTACTCTCTGCCAGTATGTGAATCTCATTCAAACAGAACTGTTAATTTCTGCAGTGCAATAATTCTCCCACATCAGTCTCATCAACCTTTCAATCACTTTCAATAATTCACCCATGTCTACGCAGAATAATGCTGCATACAGTACAGTACAGCCTACAGGGAAATCGGTGGACCTTCAAATTATTTAGTGTTCGGTTATTAAAGATACCCAGACTTGTGAAAATGTTGGAATTATTGGATGACAGCAAAGTGCTCACTAACAACTGCTAGAAACCAAATGAATAACACACCCTGAAATGTAAAAACCAATTACACAGTGTTTTAATGTACATTTTGCAGTTTATCTTTAGTAAAGGTTTGTTGAAAGGTTTAACCATTGCTGGATGTTAGGACGAAATTAGGTGTCTGAAAAATGGTCTGTTGTCCTGTTTTCCTCCGACATCTAAATTGCAAAGTTTGCTTGGTGTGTTTCCGGCGGTTTTGACAGGGCTGTGTCGTCTTTCTCTGCACAAAGAAAGCTTTACTGCCACATAATTACATTCTACTGAAGTGTATGACAGTATTTCTCCTTTTCACTCTCTCTGCTTCACCTTCATACCTTCTTCTCTTCTTCTTCTCTCTCTCTCTCTCTCTCTCTCTCTCTCTCTCTCTCTCTCTCTCTCTCTTTCTCGCTCTCTTTTCTGGAACACTTTCTTACACTCTACCTCAATTTGATCCATCTTTCTCTCTCTCTCTCTGTCCCACAGTTTCTTTAATCCTTTTTGTCCTAGTCTCTTAAATTGCAGACCCTTTTGTAAATATGGAAGGAGTAGTGAGTCTTTTCTTTTCCTGCCATGGTCTCCAGTACTGGAGCAGGTGCTTTTAGACATGACTCAATAAAATCATGTCTTTTTTTTTCTTTTTTTTTAAATTAAGGCAGATTCAGTCCTAATACTTGCTCAGAGACACCTGGTTTGAGGATGTGTGAAGGTGTTGACTGTGTGTGTTTGTATGCACGTGTTCAGGGACTCTACACGTAATAAAAGTGCATGAGCTCTGTCTGATTTGGCACTGGTTGTATGTGTGGGAGCCATGGCAACCACTCTCTGGGTTCTATTTTGATTTAATGGCTTCGTGAAGCAATTACAGTCAAGACGTGTGAATGACTCTGAGAGAGCTTGTTCGTGTTTGTGTGTGTGTGTGTGTGTGTGTGTGTGTGTGTGTGTGTGTGTGTGTGTGTGTGTGAGAGATAAACAGTGCATGTTCCTGTGTATATTTTTGCTTGTGTGTTTGTGTAATGTCATTGTCTAAAGCTTACACTTTGCTTATGCATGGAGTGGAAAGTTATGGCTAACTTATGGCTCAATTATAAGACTCTAGAAAGGCACTGTATTGCTGTGTATTTGTGTGTGCTTGTAAGTCACCTTGAAATCTACGATACGACAATCAGCACTCCAGTGCCACTTACAAGACCATGGTTGTTGACATTTTGTCAGTTTGAAACTTCAAAGGCCCTTTGATGCAATTTATTATTACACACACATGATCACAAACCTATACTTTCACACATGTACACACATACCCAGACACACACACAGCATGCACACAAACCCTCCAGACACGTACAAGTCATGATTTCTGCTTCAACTCTCTCCTCTGCCCTATCTCAGGTGTATGAGGCGAGACAGGTGTCGACGGTCTGACGAAGTGTTCCGATTCACTGACATGATCGAGCATTGCGTCAAAGTAACTGCCCACCCTGACAGTGTGGCCATGTCAGAACACAGTGTACCTGTGAGTCCACACCCACTGTCGCTCCATGCAGACCTCACTAGCATCATTGTGTTTACACTTATGTTTGTATTATAACCTTTGCAAGGAGACTTCTAATACTTCTCTGGCTATTTATGCAGTTATACATTATTTTGTCTGGTTTTTGTTTCTTCCTGTTCTTTTCGTTTTTAATTATTATTATTCCACATGTGGAGAACACATGATCATATATAACAAACAGTATAAATAACATCTATAAAAGGTAATAAATATAGTAACATTTATTATTTAACAGTTAAATTTCACAAATTTGATCTTCAATGGCCCAGTGCACAATGGTGTGAGAAATAACACTGTCTAATAGCATGGTCAATAGTTATGACCCATCAGTATGTTTGGATATTGTGTAAAGTGTCTGAAAAATATTGATCAGGATGTTATATTGCATAGGCATATTGATCAGGTTGAGGCATTGACAAGGATCAGGTTCTAATCCAGGCATTCCGGTTTTGTGTCCCAGCTGCTGCTGGAGCTCAGTAATGTTCCTGACCTTTCGGATGGGGTCAGCTGCTCCTTTGGGAGCCTGGTTGGGGTGGAAGGGCATGTCAACGGCAACAGAGTCATGTGTTTATCTCCAACCGCCAAGGACATCCCTCTCATTCCTGCTGAGCGAGGTGAGGAAGTGAGCATGATTTCTAGCTGGTGGGTACAGGGCACTGTGGGCAGGCCCAAGGACTGGTTCTCTCTAGAATTAAGAATGTATGTTGGAAGTCTTATTAATGTTATCTGACGTAAAGGGTCACAATACTTCTATTCTCTGCTGCACTCTTCATTTTTTCAAAATACATTTTATATATATACAGTACCAGTCAATGATTTGGACTGAATGTATGTTTTTAATAGTAATACATAGTTTGTTTCTTATTCAAATATTAGTTGTTTAAAATTAGTTGTTCAAATATAATTTAACAAAGGTGTTAGCATATATATGAATTCATTTTCAAAACACACACACACACACATAAACGCAATTTTAGATTCATCCTCAGCAAATAGTTTTCTTTCAGAATTTTAGTTCTTCACATATACATGTGCTCTGCATATGTGAGGATGTCTTCAAGACTGATGGAAAAGTATCATAGCTGGCTGCCTCTTGAAGTTGGTTAAAAGAACACCATGAGTGTGTAAAGCTATCATCAAAGTATAGGTATAAGGATAAAATCTAAAATTTAGCATAACCATATATATATAAAAAATGTGTCTCCCTCTATTTGTATTTGTCTCACTCATTATCTTGGTCTCACTCATTATCTTATCCCAGACTGGTCAAGTGTGGAGTTGAGGCTGATCTCTAAGGAGACGGGACAGACAGTGGCCAGCACAGAGGTCAAATTTTACAACTGCAGCATGCACAGCATGTGAGTGTCTTTACCCAGCCCACCTTCCAATCAGCACCACACCCAGAACATGGTATAGCCCACACTTAGAACGTGGTATAGCCCACACCTAGAATGTGGTATAGCCCACACTTAGAACATGGTATAGCCCACACTTAGAATGTGGTATAGCCCACACTTAGAACATGGTATAGCCCATACTTAGAACATGGTATAGCCCACACTTAGAACATGGTATAGCCCACACTTAGAACATGGTATAGCCCACACCTAGAAGGTGGTATAGCCCACACTTAGAGCATGGTATAGCCCACACTTAGGACGTGGTATAGCCCACACCTAGAACATGGTACAGTCCACACTTAGGATGTGGTATAGCCCATGTATATAATGTGGGACATCTCACACATAAGACATGGCATAACTTGCACGTCGCATGTGGCACAGTCCAGACACAGAACCTGGTTTAGCTAACACACAGAATATGGTATAGACAACACACAGACCGACATATATCCCACACATAGAACATGGTATATATAGACAACAAATAGAACTTGATGTAGCTAACACATAGAATGTGGTATAGTCCACATGTAGAGTGTGGTGTATCCCACACATAAAATGTATGTAAGACTTTGAAAGCTAACTAGAATTTTTCTATTCAGATATGAATTCATGGTATAACCAATATAACTTTAAACACTGGTTTCCCAAACATAGAGGAAACCTAATCTCTGAATTAACTGGTATGCTGATGGTGAATAAATGTTAATCTAGGTCTGGGTTACTCACCATCCGCAGTTCATCCCTGTTACACACAGGGATCTTAGCCACTGTGTGTGTGTGTGTGTGTGTGTGTGTGTGTCTTATCTTCACTCTCATTAATATTTTACTATAAACTGCTTCCCTCATTCTTCTCACTTGTGCTTCTCTTCTCTTGCACTCTCTCTCTGGTCCTGCAATAGAAATATCATAACAGTATAGATCATAACATAACAGTATAGATAGTGTTGTCATATCCTCATAACAGTATATTTAATTACTTATAGTAATTGTGTGTATGTGTGCCCATAAATGTGCACTCTTATAAATTAGTTGGTTGTTTTGAAGAATAACTTTAAACTCAGACATATGCACACATAAGCATGTACATGCACATGTGTGCACACACAGTGTAATACAGATTATAAGACGTTTAAATATTCAATATTCAGTCAGAAGATATGTACTTTGAAATCTTTGCAGTAACAGGCATTCTAACAATGTTTTGTATGTTCTATCTATTCGTTACTGCATTACTGTTTGGTGTGCGGTGTGTTTTAAAGTTGTATTTGCTGTTTATTTAAAGGTATTTTGTGTTTCAAAGGTGTGTTGGTTGCTGTCTAAAGGAGTGTGGTGTTTTAAAGGTGTGTTTGTTGTGGTCTAAAGGTGTGTGGTGTTTTAAAGGTGTGTTGGTTGCTGTCTAAAGGTGTGTGGTGTTTTAAAGGTGTGTTTGTTGTGGTCTAAAGGTGTGTGGTGTTTTAAAGGTGCTTGTTGTGGTATATGTGTTTGCAGGTGTTTATCATGTGTGAGCAGTACATTCCATTGCCACTGGTGTAAATACAGAAACACATGTACACATGACCCCACCAGCTGCTCCTTCCAAGAAGGACATGTTAACGCATCAGAGGTATACGCGCACACACAATATGCATTATAGTAATAATACTCACTACATCCATTTTCGGTTTTGCCATAATAAATACTGAATTTTGACCATAGCCATGTTTTTGACCTCTGAACCTTGCTCTTTGCCCCGTAGGACTGTCCTCAGTTGGTGCAGTCTGGTGAGATTGTGATCCCAGCAGGTGAGGTGAGGCCCATTACACTGAGAGCCCGGAACCTTCCACAGCCGCAGTCAGGCCAGAGAGGATATGAGTGTGTGTTACACATCCAGGGAGTGAGCCATAGAGTCACGGCTCTTCGGTTCAACAGCACCAGCATACAGTGCCAGAACAGCTCAGTAAGAGTGCACGCACACACACACACACACACACACACACACACACACACACACACACACACACACACAAACAGTGCCAGAACAACTCAGTAAGAGTGCGCGCACACACACACACACACACACACACACACACACACACACACACACACACACACAAACAGTGCCAGAACAGCTCAGTAAGAGTGCGCACACACACACACACACACACACACACACACACAAACAGTGCCAGAGCAGCTCAGTAAGAGCGCGCGCACACACACACACACACACACACACACACACACACACACACACAAACACACACACACACATACACAAACAGTGCCAGAACAGCTCAGTAAGAGCGCACACACACACACACACACACACACACACACACACACACAAACACACACACAAACACACACACACACAAACACACATACACACAAACACACACACACAAACACACACACACACACACACACACACAAACACACAAGAACACACACACAAACACACACACACACACACACACACACACACACACACAAACACACACACACACACACAAACACACAAGAACACACACACAAACACACACAAACACACACACACACAAACACACACACACACACACACACACACACACACACAAACACACACACACACACATACACAAACAGTGCCAGAACAGCTCAGTAAGAGCACACACACACACACACACACACACACACACAAACACACACACAAACACACACACACACAAACACACATACACACAAACACACACACACAAACACACACACACACACACACACACACACACTCTTTTCATCTTCCTCCTTCTCTCCGGCAGCCCTCCTTCGCTCTGAATAGGTATCCGGTGTTGTAAGGACAGTAGCTTGTTTATGCACTGCTGTTTCTCAGTCACAGTACATTACTCTCATATACTATCAAACAACTAAGACAAAGTTAATAGCCTCCCCTTTCCTTTCCGTTCTCCCCTCCTGGATTTACTCCCCCTCTCTCTCTCACTCACTCTCTTTCTCTCTTTCTAGTATGTCTATGAAGGGATGAAGATCAGTGAGTTAGCAGTGGACCTGTCCATCGTTTGGAACAGCAATTTCATCATTGATAACCCAGAGAAAATTAAAGGTAATGCAGCCATCGATTGCTTTTGCACACACACACACACACACACACACACACACACACACACACACACACATACAGACAAAGCAGAGAGAGACAGAGAAAGACAGTAAAAGAGTGGACAGAGAGAAAGGGAGCAAGAGAAGAGAGAGAGAGGAGAGAATGCGGTAGCTGTTTTACGATATAATTCTTATATACTTACTGAAATTCTGCAGTCAGACTTGGCTTGTACATTGCGATCTGAAATGTTCATTTTTACAGAAGAAGGCAGAAAAAGGCATCAACTCCAAATGATGTCAAAATTCTCATGATCTTGTGATAATTGCACAGTATTTCATTTTCATTTATTGACCAGTACAATTAATGACTGAGAAGACACCCCTGCTCCCCTAGCACCCAGTCCTTGGATATCTCAGTGTACACGTCTGTTTCTATAACCACAGTCCTTCTGTATCCCACAGTGCACCTGTACAAGTGCAGCGCGCAGAGGGAGAGCTGTGGCCTGTGTCTGAAGGCGGAGCGGCGCTTCGGCTGCGGGTGGTGCAACAGCGAGGGGCGCTGCACCCTGCGCAAGCACTGCCCCTTGCCCGGGCTCACGCCCGCTGCCCGCTGGTTCCAGAGGGCCACCCCTGGGAGCAAGTGCACCCACCCTCGCATTACCCAGGTCAGTACACAGCTCCGCCTGCTGTCTTGGCTTTTGCCCCAGCCGCTCACACTTTGAATTAATTCATCCTCAGTCCGGCAATAAGGTTTCACTTCTGCCCCGTAAAAATCAGAGAATGAGCCAAGCCCTCTGTTACAGAAGTGTGAGCCCTGCGGAGTGAAGCTGACTGTTGCGGAGCTGAGCCGTGCTCGTGCTACAGGGCGCTGGACCTTTGTTTCACTCTGCATGGCCCTGCGCTTCCTGATCTGCTGCACCCGCTTAGGATCAGGGGGACTCCATAATCGGCTGATGAGTGGAAGCAGGAAATTACAGCTGAATAGCAGCTATTGTACCATTGTAACAGCCATGTGTGACCGGGGCTGGGAAACCGAGCGGAATAAGAGACGTTATTTTACCTTTACATTTACATTTATGGCATTTAGCAGACGCGCTTATCCAGAGCAACTTGCAAAAATGTTTTGGCATTTACTCATAGACTGTATCCTAGCCATTCCAATAGGTTAGTCAGAGCCATTTTAGTCTGTGATAGGTCAATTAAATTGTGGTTTTGTGATTAATCATGAATGTATATGTGTGCATGTTTCTGTGTTTGTAGTTTATATGGCTTGAAATTGTCATATTTGGGGTTAGTTGTACTGTGTTTGGAATGAGATTGGGTTGTATTTGGACTGAGTTTGCAGTGAGGTTGGGTTAGGTTTAGGTTAAGTTTGGGATGGGTCTGGCAGAGTTTAAATTTGAGAATAAGACAGAGAGCCAAACAGCCTGCACATCAAAGCAGTGTGGTGCTTTGAAGTGGAGATTACTTTTGTCTCAGCACTTTGCTGAATGCACTTTCCTTACAGTTTGGAAATCTTCCTGTAGTCCAAGTCATTTAGATGTACTTCAACTTTGTTACCTACTCCCAAGTACAATTTACTCATGAAAAACTATTTTGGGAAAATACTGACAAATTCATATATTGACATATAGAGCTATGCTGTCAATTTGGGGGGAAAAAGTCTATTTAAACTAGGCCTCATTCTCTCTCTCTCTCTCTCTCTCTCTCTCTCTCTCTCTCTCTCTCTCTCTCTCTCTCTCTCTCTCTCTCTCTCTCTCTCTCTCTCTCTCTCTCTCTCTCTCTCTCTCTCTCTCTCTCTCTCTCTCTCTCTCTCTAGGTGAGCCCACTGGCTGGCCCTCCAGAAGGTGGCACAAGGGTGACCATCCGGGGCGTCAACCTGGGCATGTCTTTGTCTGAGCTGCAGGGCAGGTTGGAGGTGGCAGGAATCCCCTGTTATGCCAGAACAGACGGCTACATCACGGCTGAACAGTGAGGAAACACACACACACACACCCCTCCTGTTACCCTCACTATTCTTTATAATGAGAGGACTTCCCTTTTGCTTCTTAGCTACTCACTGAGCTATTGCAAGTGCAGGGTAAGCACTAATGTTTGCAATGCAATTTAAATACTAACCTGTGTAGTGCAAGGTGAAAAATAGCCTGTGCAATGCAGAGTAACCACTAACCTGTGGAGTGCAGGGTAAAGACGAACCTGCACAGTGCAGAGGTGAACACTAACCTGTGCAGAGGCAAACATGTGCAGTGCACTAACCTGTGCAGTGCAGAGTAACCACTAACCTGCGCAGTGCAGAGTAACCACTAACCTGCGCAGTGCAGACTAACCACTAACCTGCACAGTGCAGACTAACCACTAACCTGCACAGTGCAGAGGTGAACACTAACCTGTACAGTGCAGGATAAACATGAACCTTGAGATAATTAGACTCAACACACTAAGCGAGTTGTGGCTTTTTAAATGATTGGGCATAGAGGCATAGAAAGTCAGAAAAAGAGAAAGAGAACCTGAAGCAGACAGAGAGTGAGTGAATGAGTGAATGTGTGAGTGAGTGAATGAGTGAATGTGTGAGTGAGTGAGTGAATGTGTGAGTGAGTGAATATGTGAGTGAGTGAGTGACTGAATGTGTGAGTGAGTGAGTGAGTGAATGGGTGAATGAGTGAGATGTAGAGAAACAGAGTCAGGGGGCTTGAGACTGCATCCAAGCTCTGAGATGTCAGTAATTGGAATGCGCTGCATGCTGCTGTGCTGGATGGAGGAATAATTTGTTAGGTGTGTGTGTGTGTGTTTGCCTATGTGTACTCACGACAGTGCTGTAATTTGATTGGGCCACAGCTGGACTTCATTTGTAGTTGACTGTAAAAAAAAAACCAAAAACCCCAAAACAACAAAATATTATACAACACAGGGACATGTCACCAGAAAATTGGACAATTTTGTTGGCACATTAGGGCTTGTTAAAGGCCAGGAAAGAGGTGGTATCTGCAAACCCAGTTCTCCATTACCTTCCCCACTCAATAGGTACTGCAGGATACCATCTAATCTGGGTGCAAACAAACAAATGCAGCTCACCAGCTCACCAGTCCCCTGGTCAGTCCTAACCAGTCCTCACCAGTCCCCTGGTCAGTCCTAACCAGTCCTCACCAGTCCCCTGGTCAGTCCTAACCAGTCCTCACCAGTCCCCTGGTCAGTCCTAACCAGTCCTCACCAGTCCCCTGGTGCCATGATGCCCTAGTGTACAATCCTTATTTTGTGTGTTCTGAAAAACACAAATTAACTGTAATTTAAAACCCTCTAAGAGGTCAGTAATGCAGTTTCTGCATCTGTGTTTGTGCATGTGAGTATGCACATAGGAGTGCTTCTCCTCCAACTGTGATCAATTTCAGCTTCTAATCAATAATGTTATCAATTAGTGTAAAGCACTTTGTTACAGAGGTTGATCAGAACCTCATACTTGTGAGAGTGTGTATGAATTTGTGTGTGTGTGTGCACGTGTTTTTGTATAATTGTGTGTTTGCGTGTGAATGTGTGTGTCAGAGCCGGTCATACATATTCATACCCCTTACTGACCCACAGAGATACTGGTGATTAAAAACTCCCTCACTGTTACCATGGCAATACAATGATATGTAGGAGTGAGATGAAGATGGAGTGTGATGAGTAATGTGAGATTTAGCTTTTTAGAGAGTAAAAAGGAGTAGTAACACTGTGTGTGTGTGTGTGTGTGTGTGTGTGTGTGTGTGTGTGTGTGTGTGTGTGTGTGTGTGTTTTTCCTGTCCTACAGGGTCGTGTGTGAAATGGACTCTACAGTGGATGGCAGAGGGCCTGGTCCAGTGCAGCTGTGTGTGGGAGAGTGCAAGCCAGAACTCCGCACACACTCTTCTCAGCTCTACACGTTTGTGGTATGACTCTCTGACACACACACACACACACACACACACACACACACACACACACACACACACACACAGAAATACATTATATTAGAATGCAAATGCAACTGAGTGAGATTTAGCAAGTGAGTGTTTGGTCTAATATACTTCCAAACACTGTAAACATTATACTTCTGTTTAACATTTTCAGATCACAGCTCTAACAATACTGCTATACTCGGCATTGGTTAGTAAATTCTGGAATAATTAATATTTCCTTTCCTAGAGGTGTATTTTCCAAAGACTCAGATTACTACTGCACTAATTTGCCATGAGATTTTCAAGCCAAAGAGAAGTTTAATCTGAGCCCAGAGCCCTGCATAGGTTTATGCTTTATATCGTTGTTTGTAGGGATCACCTAATGTACAGAAGCGTAAGTGTGCAGGAAGTATGACTATACTTTTCTATAAAATGTGCTTTATGTTAGACTCCCTGGATCATGTTTTTTGACCTTACATCCAAAAAGACCGAAATGAAGGGTGACAGTCAAATTCAGTGATGAGCTGGACATTTTGTGTCCCCACTTAGAACCCCAGAGTTCTGGGGCTGACCCCAGGACGTGGTCCTGTTTCTGGAGGAACCAAGGTCACTGTGGTTGGAGAGCACCTGGGAGCAGGCAGCAGTGTGCACGTGCACCTTGGCAACAACACCTGCGAATTCTCCAGGTGAGTGTGGATGGAACAATGAGCGGGACTGTGGGTGGGGGGATCTGGGAGTTTGGGGTCTGGGAGTCACAGTAAGGAGGAGTCTGAGTCTCAATAATGGGGAGTCTGTTGTGCTCCATCACTCACAGGGGCAGAGAGCAGCACAGACTTCGGCAATTCCATAATATTTCAGCCACTGCAGAAATGTTCGATTTCTATGTGAACCCACCTTGTTCATTTGGAATGCTTAAAGAGCGCACAGAGACTGATGAGTGTAGTTCAGTCTCATCAGGATTAATGTAGTAATGCAATAAAGCTACATTAAAGGTCACCAGTGCTCTGTAAAGTCAAATTTAGTCTCTATAAAATGGAATGTAATTTAGTTTAGTTCAGGTTTAACAAAGTGGAAATTAATGGCCGAAGTGGAAATTACAAGGCCTAATGAACTAAGATCCCAAAAAAGAGTGCTGCTTTATGTGGATAGGTCAATAAATAGCACATATATTTAGTAGGTGTTTTGTAGGTTATTTACAAGTGTTGCATGCAAAGATAATATTTAAATGAGACGTTTGTCAGCCACAGTGACTTCAGACCTCGGAGAGAAAAAGACATGAGGGGAAAACATGCAAAAAATGTACACGGCATTGCAAGATGGCTTTGCGGTTTCTGTTTTCTCCTTTATCATGGTCTCTTTTTTTTTTTGCCACATCAACAGTACCTATACAATGGGCAAAAGATTAGTACCTGCCCTGTAGTTGTGTGAATTTACACATTAAGCCTCCAGGCTTATACTTTCAATCTTGGTTGGTTGCTATGCAGGTATAAATTAACATATACATTTACATTTACATTCAGAGCACTTCAGAGCAGACACTGTTGTCCAGAGTTGTTTCCATTGAAGAAATCCTTATTCTTGTACATTAGCCAGATCTAAGGATACAAAACTAGAATTCTGTCAGAGAGAATACACATTAGGAATTACATACAGGTGTATTTGTTCTTTAATGTGTATATGTGCTATTAAGTACATTAAGATTGGTGATTCATCAAGTGCCTTGGAGTGGTTAGTAATTGTTCATGGACCTTCAGTCTATGTTTGAAGACAGCAAATTCAGCCATACAGACAGGTAGTGGGAATTCATGCCACCATCCTGGTGCTAGTACAGAAAGTCTTGGTGTGTCTTTCCTGTCTCTTGATGGGTGGTGGTTCAAGGCGAGCTGTACTCGAGGCAAGAAGGGTACAAGATTTGGTGCAGGGAGAGACATGTGCTTTCATGTTGGAGGGGTCTATTTTTGGCTTTGTGGGCGAGCGTCAGGGTTTTAAATCTGTTGCAGGAGACTACAGGAAGTCAGTGGCGGGAACACGGCAG
Organism: Electrophorus electricus; assembly: GCF_041902795.1. Taxonomy (NCBI): domain Eukaryota; kingdom Metazoa; phylum Chordata; class Actinopteri; order Gymnotiformes; family Gymnotidae; genus Electrophorus; species Electrophorus electricus. Next base: position 17,842,295 of record NC_137518.1, on the reverse strand, counting down.
TGCAGAGATGTGTGTGGATTTGGGAGGATTGTGCATGATTCATGCAGCTGCTTTCTGGATCACTTGCAAGCATGGCCATGAGCAGGGTTTTAGAAAAACTGAGGTCCAACAACTGAGCTTTCTAGGGGGGCTCAGGGGCATGATCCCCACAGGCCAGTGGGTAACACCCAATATCAGCGGGCATGCTCCCCATGTCGGAAGGCAGTATCATAAATTCTGTAAAACTCTGTGAAACAGTACTTCATGAGAATCTGGTTGCAAAATGTTGCAATTGCTGCAATCCACAGACAAGCTGGAAATAGAGAAGTAGCTAAATGATCACAAAACAACTGAAAATAATTCTTGGCAATGTTGAATTAAATTGTTCACACGACAGACCTCATTGAAATCCAATCATAACCAAATGTGGGAGCAATGGATAACCTGCCACTGCTAGGATAATTTTGCAATGAAGATAAAGTATAGGGGAGTCCCATTTTAACATGCATTTCAACCTATTATACAAACTAAAAAGAAAGAAAAGAATTTCATTTTTCATTGAACTTTGTGTGACATTGGTTAAATAGCTTGATAGCGAACATTTAATTCCATCCATACAATCTAGGTAGCTAGCTAACTAGCTAGCTAGTTGATTCACTTGAGTTAGACTAACACCCAAGGTCTGAAGATGAATGACATTTACTAAGTCTGCTAGTAAAATTCTAGTTTGCTAGCTACTTGTATCATGCTTGGCAGATTCAGCTGCCTGCCTGGTTTATTGACATAATCACAGAACCATCTTGTTCAGCAAAGAATTTGTAGTAGCAACATCATTTACTCCACCCACAATAAAACAGTGGTGCCGGTGATCAGATGAGAGAATTTTCAGACAATTATTTCACGACTTTTATTATATATAACTCGAATAAATATCAAGGTCCAGTCCTTGGTGGGATCATGGCTGTATTGCAGGAAAGCCTGCCAAGAATGAGTCCAGTCTTGAGATGCCGAGGGAAAGGAATATATGTTGTATAAGACAAACCTGCATGTCTACAACACTTTAATAACATGGACATACTTGTTTAATGTCTTTTTTTTTTTTTTCTTTTTTTGCAACGGTGTGGTCAGGAAGTTCTTGATGGACATGGCCAGATCTTTGTGTGGAAAAAAAAAAAAAGAAAAAAAAAATTTGTCTCCAAAAGCATTTGCACTAACTACAAATTGCTGTCTCAGATAATTTAAAAGTAGTTTTTTAACTCCCTCTGAGCAGTGTATAATCCTGAGGCTGAATACCAAGGTGTAAGATTTTAGTATCACCTACTCTCTATGTGTGATTAACTCAGAATACACCTGTGTGAAGAATGGAAACCTTTGACTGTAAATGGATTTGTTGTATAATTCCATTACTACTCGTTTCAGTCATGGCCCTTCTACCTCAGACGCAGTCAATATCAGCCCAAGTCAGATGGTGCTTGTTTCCTCTGTGCTTGCAGGCGTAGCTCCACGGAGATTGTATGTTTCTCAGCGCCCTCTCTCTCTGGGGAGGGCACAGTGCAGGTGCAAGTCATCGTGGACCGAGCAGAGCTCACCAGCAAACTGAGCTTTGCGTATATTGAGGACCCCACAGTACAGCGCATAGAGCCTGAATGGAGCATCACCAGGTAACACACACACACACACACACACACACACACACACACACACACACACACACGTGCACAACACAAATACAAAACAGCATTCTGCATATTGTAATATAAAACCTTACACTGGTATTTTGGGAACAGCAGACAACAGTTTGTGGCATTGATATTATTTGTGGCATTACTTGTGTGTGTGGTATTGTGGCTTTTCTATTATACTTTTAATGAGGATGAGGTGTTGGATGGATGGTACCTCAGAGAGAGAGATATGGATAGAGAGAGAGAGTGAGTATGAGACAGACAGAGAGATGGAGTGAGCGACTGTCTCAGGTGTGGAGCGATCAAAGTGCATTCTCCCCAACTCTGTGCCGTCACCCTGGAGTGGAACATTAGTTCAGGTGGCCTTTGAAGTGTGAGAGACTTCATCCATTTCAGCCCTAATAGTCACATCTGCCTCTCCATCTCCCCATCCGTCTGTCTTTCTATCTTTGTCTGATCCTTTCTTTCCCCTTTTCTCCGATGCACTTTATCTTCATTTTCTCTCTTTCTCTCTCTATCGCAAATCAATTTAGTAATCTTGACTGGCATGACCATATTCATTTGCCAAAGCAATATTAAAACAACATGAATAAACCTTTACAATATTAGGGAAATTAAGAATGCTACTATATGTTAATATTAATTAACATAAAAGGAACTTGATTATTCATAATAAGGAGAAAACACACTCTGTCGCTCTCTCTCTCTTTTGCCACATTTCTTTACCGTTAGCTGACTTGCAGTTCATGGTCAAGCCCATTCAGCATGTTTCCTAAATTTACCAAAACGCATTAGCACTTCTCTTCAGTGCAGTAAAGCTCTGCAGTAGCACCAGCATTTTAAATTTTTATTCATGTTAATGTGCTGATGCTATTATCCAGTCATATCTCAGGTGTATTCATTTATATCTACTCTCTGTGTGTGTGTGTGTGTGTGTATATATATATATATATATATAATGTGTGTGTGTGTGTGTGTGTAAGCTGTCAATGTGGTGATGTTGTTAGTGATTGGAACCCCTGTGCTGTATTCTGTTAGTGGTCACACCACCCTGACCGTGACTGGCACTAACCTGGACATAGTGCAAGAGCCTCGAGTACGAGTGAAATATGCCGGACACGAGTCTGTCAACGTTAGTACCGAAACTCTTCTGTTACCTACTGAAAAGTTTACTCCTTCCTGTTGTGTGCTGACAGGAACACATCTTTTCACAGCTTTACCCCTCATGGTTACTGATGCACTTCTATTGGAAAACCCTGGCATCACACAGACACTCAAAGGAACTAGTCCCTTATATAACAGGAATTATCTGTATGCAACCCGAAATTTGTAATAAATTGCATTTAATTCTAGAAAATAATTCTCTCTTTCTCTCTATCCTTCTCTCTCTGTCTCTTACTCACTTAAAACCAACTGAAATGACTGAATCAAATAAAATATTACCAAGATACAGAAAAGTAGATATGAGTAGTTCTTTGTGTTCCACATGTAATTCTTTTTCTTGTAATTAATAAGTAGTTTTAATATGTCTTTAATATGTCTAGTATTATATGTTCTGTTTTATCATCACCCCACAGGTGTGCAAAGTGATTAACGCCACCACCATTAACTGCTTCGCTCCATCTCTGTTGGCCGATGATGCATCTAGCCAGGAATCCCTGAAGCACGCCGATGAGTTCGGTTTCGTCTTCAATAATGTCCAGGCCCTGCAGACCTACAACAGCACCAACTTCGCCTACTATCCAGACCCGTTGTTCGAGCCCCTCAGCTTGAGTGGGGTGCTGGAACAAAAGCCCGGCTCCCCCATTATTCTTAAAGTAAGACCCAATCAAATTGCGTCTTCATTCAATTAGGCCGTTTGGGATATGCAAAACAATGCAAAGGTAATGAGCGTTATACTTGCAATGTTCACACAGTGTTATGTTTATTCTGTGTGCATGCATGTTTGTGTGCTCGCATGTGTGTGTGCACGTGTATAGGGCAGGAATCTGGTGCCACCAGCACCTGGAGGGTCCAGATTAAACTACACGGTCCTGGTCGGTGACACGCTGTGTCCTGTCACTGTCTCTGACACTCAGCTGCTGTGTGAGCCACCTGCTCTCACAGGCCAGCACAAAGTTATGGTACACTACCTCACTACTTTACTGCCTTACTACCCTATTCTCTTACCAAATGACTCTCTTACCTTTTGTTACTCTACTGCCTCACTATCCCGCTTCCTCACAAAACTCCTGCATTTCTACCCTACTGCCTCACAAACACACTGGTTCACTAACCTACTGACTCACTATCCCACTGCCTCTTTAACGTACCGCCGTAATAATATACTGCTTCTCTACGCTACTGCTTTCCTGTCTTACTACCTTAATGCCTCATTTTCTCAGTATGGACACAGTGCAGAAACCTTGGGTTTAACTGGACTAGAGACTAGAGACTTATCTATCTATCTCTATCTACTCACTGCCTCAGTGACTCACTACATCAGTGACTCACTTCATTACTGATTCACTACATCAGTGCTTCCCTGCATCAGTGACTCACTTCATTACTGATTCACTACATCAGTGCTTCCCTGCATCAGTGACTCACTTCATTACTGACTCACTACATCAGTGCTTCCCTGCATCAGTGACTCACTTCATTACTGACTCACTACATCAGTGCTTCCCTGCATCAGTGACTCACTTCATTACTGACTCACTACATCAGTGCTTCCCTGCATCAGTGACTCACTTCATTACTGACTCACTGCATCCCTGCATCAGTGACTCACTTCATTACTGACTCACTGCATCAGTGCTTCCCTGCATCAGTGACTCACTTCATTACTGACTCACTACATCAGTGCTTCCCTGCATCAGTGACTCACTTCATTACTGACTCACTGCATCCCTGCATCAGTGACTCACTTCATTACTGACTCACTGCATCAGTGCTTCCCTGCATCAGTGACTCACTTCATTACTGACTCACTACATCAGTGCTTCCCTGCATCAGTGACTCACTTCATTACTGACTCACTACATCAGTGCTTCCCTGCATCAGTGACTCACTTCATTACTGATTCACTACATCAGTGCTTCCCTGCATCAGTGACTCACTTCATTACTGACTCACTACATCAGTGCTTCCCTGCATCAGTGACTCACTTCATTACTGACTCACTACATCAGTGCTTCCCTGCATCAGTGACTCACTTCATTACTGACTCACTACATCAGTGCTTCCCTGCATCAGTGACTCACTTCATTACTGACTCACTGCATCCCTGCATCAGTGACTCACTTCATTACTGACTCACTGCATCAGTGCTTCCCTGCATCAGTGACTCACTTCATTACTGACTCACTACATCAGTGCTTCCCTGCATCAGTGACTCACTTCATTACTGACTCACTGCATCCCTGCATCAGTGACTCACTTCATTACTGACTCACTGCATCAGTGCTTCCCTGCATCAGTGACTCACTTCATTACTGACTCACTACATCAGTGCTTCCCTGCATCAGTGACTCACTTCATTACTGACTCACTACATCAGTGCTTCCCTGCATCAGTGACTCACTTCATTACTGATTCACTACATCAGTGCTTCCCTGCATCAGTGACTCACTTCATTACTGATTCACTACATCAGTGCCAAACTGCTTCACTGGCTCAGTACACTTTGCTACTCCTGCCTCCCTGCCTTGATGCTTTCCTCACCATGCTACTCCTTCTGCTCTTCACTGACTTTACTTACCAGTTAAGGTAGCTGATGAAAGTTTGCTGAAATGGGAACTAAGAGCGAGGCAGGGACAGCAGGGCGGGGCTGATCCCAGAACAGTTGTGGGCCTGGACACATGCAGCTTTAAACGAAATGATTGTTTTTTTGCATAATTTCCAGACACGGTCTTTAAGTCTCGGAAATGCATATTCTGTCGTTTCAGGACACTTCGGTCCTTTGAGAGGCATCTCACATGGGGGCTTTCTTTTTCTGTGTGTGTGTGTGTGTGTGTGTGTAGGTCCATGTCGGTGGTCTCCGTGTGTCTCCAGGTGCAGTCCACATCCAGTCTGATGGCCTCCTCACACTGCCCACCATTGTCAGCACCGGTGCTGGCGGAGGCCTGCTCTTCATCATCGTCATCCTCGTTCTGATTGCCTACCGACGCAAGTCACACGAGAATGACCTCACACTGAAACGGCTGCAGATGCAGATGGACAACCTGGAGTCCAGGGTGGCTCTGGAGTGTAAAGAGGGTAAGAGACACATCACTCACAATCACACCAGTGTGAGAATATTGTCCATACTCTTGCTTTTGCATGTTTGTGTCTGTGTATGTCTCCCCAGCATTTGCTGAGCTGCAGACAGACATAAACGAGCTGACGAGTGATCTGGACCGATCTGGTATTCCACACCTGGACTATCGCGCTTATGCCATGAGGGTTCTGTTCCCGGGCATGGATGATCACCCAGTGCTCCGAGAGTTGGAGGTGAGAGAGAGAGAGAGAGAGAGAGAGAGAGAGAGAATGAATGAGAATATTTCACGATGTATCTCCATGCAACATTGTTAATGATTATTTTAATGGTTGTTAATTATTGTAATCCTTAATGATTCATTAATTAGTCCCATAATCAAAGCCTGATATTAAAATTGGAAGTTTGAATAACTTTTATAAAGGCACTTTTAAAATGAAACACAAAAAGAATCTGAAGTTTGTGTGTCCTGGTGTTTGTTTTTTGTATACCAAATTATTGTGTGTGTGTGTGTGTGTGTGTTGCGAGGTGGCGGGCTGTGGGCAGCAGCGTGTGGAGAAGGCTCTGAAGCAGTTTGCCCAGCTAGTGAACAATAAAACGTTCCTGCTGACGTTCATCCGCACGCTGGAGCAACAGCGTTCCTTTTCTATGCGCGACCGTGGATACGTGGCCTCGCTCATCATGACGGCGCTGCAGGCCCGGCTGGAGTACGCCACCGACGTGCTCAAGCACCTCCTCTCTGACCTCATCCTGAAGAACGTGGAGAGCAAGAACCACCCCAAGCTGCTGCTGCGCAGGTAAGGGGTGCACACACTCCCACACCCACATACACACCTGCACGCACACAAGTGCACACAAACCCCTGCACACGTGTGCGCACACCCCCACACCCACACGCACACCTGCACGCACACAAGTGCACACAAACCCCTGCACACGTGTGCGCACACCCCCACACCCACATGCACACCTGCACGCACACAAGTGCACACAAACCCCTGCACACGTGTGCGCACACCCCCACACCCACGCACACCTGCACGCACACAAACCCATGCACACATGCGCACACACACCCACCTGCACGTGCACAAACCCATGCACACACGAGCACGTGCACACACACACACCCCTGTACACGCGCGCTCGCACACACACCTACACACACACCCCTGTACACGTGCACACACACACACCCCTGTACACGCACACATACACCCACACATGCACATGCTAACAAGCCACTGTTTTGCATTAGTTTTTTTTATTGTGTTTCTTTCTGCTGCAGCTATATTGCAAATAACCTCCTGCAGTACAGAAGGCCCAATTAGAGTCACAAGAGGATGAATGAAGCAGAAAGAAAAGAGGGAGAATGAGGAGACAGAGAGGTCAGAGCG